>NW_008603629.1:0-394 GCF_000691845.1 Merops nubicus | reverse complement strand
TCTGATCACAGTCCATCCTGCCATGGAATACAAGCATGTGTTTAGCCCATGAGTGTTAAAGAATCGAGAGGGATGGAGAACATGAAAGGTGGGAAGACCTGTTTGGATGGTCTGCAGCAGCAGTTGGGACACTGAACCTGATGTTGCACCCCATGGGGATTGGACTGACTCCCGCTGTACTAGGCTTGCTGGTAAACGTGGGCTCACCTACCAGAATTTGGAGGATGGCTCAACAACTCACACTCTTGCAAAAATTGTTGTCAATTATCTCAGACTCTGTAAAGAGTGATCCAAAAGTGAGACCCTTGGAGCTCTCGTGGTTTGCAGTGGGCTGTGTCCCGTGTCTCCTGAGAGAGACGTCTCTCCGGCACAAACTGCACCAGGGACCTGGATG
>NW_008603628.1:92776-106072 GCF_000691845.1 Merops nubicus | reverse complement strand
ACCTAAATGATTCTATGATTTTATCTTGTTTTCTCTTGATGTCCTTAGCTGCAGCCTGTCCAATTCCTATTAATTTTGTAGCATCAATCCACACCTGTTATTCTTCTTAATGGTGGGATTTTTTCCCTTTACAGGAGTTAGATTCTGTTTCCTGAACCTCCCTTTTTGACTTTCTAACCACTTGAAAATTGCCATTTATTCTGATTTTTACTTTTTCTCAAATCTCCACCTTCCTATTTCATTTTATTTCACTGTGTCTCTTGTCTCTTGCGTTAAGTTTTGGTATCATTCCTCAAGACAGTCATTGTGTTTAGTGGTTATTAGTATAATAGTCCTTGAATCTATTCCTGTTTACTGATTAGGACTAATAATACAGAAATTGCTTCATTAAATACTTGAACTGAACTTTTTCACCCTGAGTAGAAGTATGTTTTTTTATGCAAAACACTGACCTATTTTATCTTAGTTTACACTGTCAGTAAGTGCAGCAGCTGCTGTTACCGTGTCTTCTGAGGCCCTTCTCCTATCAAATTTACACTTAGTTCTTCCACCACATACATCTTTCTTATATGATTTATATGCAAGAGAGTATTAATTGGGTATCCTGAGTACTATAAAGAGTATGACATATGAATATTCATGACATAGCTTTTAGAGTTGTTGGATCTCGAGTTTAAAAATCGAGAACTCTAGGAAGCTGAAATTTGAGTTTTTACTCCTGTCCTCTCTCATGCCAGGATGTTCAGGGTCAGGAGAGTGGGAAGAGGAATTCTTAATCATGGAAGGATCTCAGTTTCTCTGAAGAGAAGGCTGGGAGATGATCTATGGGCATGGCTGCATATCTAAAGAAGGTCCACTGCCATGAAAACACACATGGATGGTAAAGTTACAATCTTGCAAAAGCAGCCAAGCAACCACAGAGCTTGTGTAAACAGCATGCGGATCCCTAAGGCTCTTTCTTCTTCCTGGAGAAGATGACTGCCCTGTGCTAGAGAATGGTGTACCAAGAGCCATCATTTGACTTGAGCTATGAGGATTAATAGGTACCTGATGAAAGAGATTATTTAGTTTTGCTCTTATCAGCATGCGAATTCTGGCAGAAATCACCTGCTGATTTTTGTACAGCTGTCATAGATGGCAAAAACATGTCTAGCTTTGGTGTCTTGATACTAAAACTACTGCTAGCTGCAGTCTTCTCACGGCTTCCCTAAACCACATGGGAAAGGCATTATCAACATTTTGATAATTTTATTTTTCCATATATAATTTTTCGAAGATAAATTCCTTCCCTCTTTTCAAAATACTGCAAAAACAAAAGTTTAACAAACTCTTTCAAACAAACAGAAAACAAATGCAGAAAGAGCACTTTCTGACCATGAAGCATCTGTTTTTTAGGTCCTTAAAGTGTTTGGCACTCCATTCACTACAGTACCCCAGAAATATAGGCAATCTCATGGTAGGATGCTGCTTAATCAAAGGCTTTTATTTTGGTGGGGGTTTTTTTGTTTGTTTGTTTATTTTTCACAATATTGTTCATTATTTCCACATTTGATCCATTTTTTTCTTGGATTTTGTTGCTAATTTTTTTTCTCAGTGATCTCATTTAAGTGTTGTATTTTCTTGTTCAAATTCTTGTTCTTTAAAGAAAATGTTTATTCAGATGGTGCTCAGATGCCAAGCTCTCTGCCTCTGCCTTCTTTGGACTGATCTGTCATCACCAGCATGTTCACTAGAAGTGCACCTGATTACTGGAGAACACTTGCTTTTATTGTGATAATGCATCTCTAATTGCCCTTATCAGGACAGGGCAGTAGAGAATTCCCACTCCACTTGTAGCTCACAGATCTTATTATCCTCTGCTCAGTCAAATGTAATTTTGTTTTCACTGCCTTTTTCAGGTCACACAAATGAGACAGTGCTTCTTCTTTTCATTACATTTGATGTTTTGACCTCTTCTGCTCGAGGCAGGTCATACGTTAAAAACAATTAAACCACCATTAGGCTCATGGGGGAGCTGCAGAAGAGGATAAAGGTTCCTTTTGGCCTTTGAGTACTTAAATGGAGCTTATAGAAAAGATGGAGACAGATTTTTTTTTTAGTATGGCCTGTAGTGATAAGACAGAGGGCAATGGTTTTAGACTAAAGGAGTGTAGATTGAAATTAGGCAAAAGGACAACAATTTTTAAATGAAGGTGGTGAAACACTGGAATAGGTTGCCCAGAGAGGTGGTAAATGCCTCATCCCTGGCAACATTCAAGGTCAGGTTGGGTGGGACTTTGAGCAATCTGATCTAGTTGAACATATTGCTTGTTGCACAGGGGTTGGTCTAGATGACCTTTAAAGGTCTGTTCAAACTCAAACTTTTTTTGTGATTCTGTGAGTCTTTTTTCTATAACCCATGTGGAGTGTGGCTTGCCCTGCTTGCTGCCTTAGCTACCAGGCATCCACAGAGCTGCCACAAACACCTCCATTATAAAATTGCTCATGCCAGTTTGTCTTTCTGAAAAGGGAAGCAGAAAGCCTGTGAGGCTGGTTGCTGTAGAGCAAGGATGGAACATGCCACTGCCAAGGTGGTTGGGGAGCAGCAGTCAGCTGGGATCAGGGTGTATGGGAGAGTATATTCTGATTAACAGCATTTTCTCCCAGTGCTGGAGGTGGCATTGATTATTCACAAACAGCACTTTAACCATTTAAGTAAGTGCTGACATGTTCCAGCATGAAGCAAAAGTGCATGAGGAGACCCTCTGAAAAAGAAAGCAAGCTGAAGCTTAACTCGGTGGGGGCATTAAGTATATTTTGATAGAATTACAACAGTGTTGACAAAAAGAAAGCGTGTTTTCCACCACAGTTTTGAAGGGACTGAGGACATAGGGGAAGAGAGGGTCCCTGCAGGAAAAAAAAAAATCTTTTGTTTATTTGTCATATGTCATAGAATTTAGGTTATATCATGTATTCAAAGCCACTTTAAAATTTCATTATGTTTTAAAGGAAAGTAGAAGGGTCTTTAGAACAAAAGGGAATAGCATGGAATTAATATGGAGAAAATTAATTTACATCTTTCTCTGCGCTGGTTTTCTTGAGGAGGAAAAAAAATTGATTTATTCTTCTGCCTCTTGAGACTTGGTTCTATCCTACTGTATCAAATTTCCTCATACGTGAGGTGAAAACTGGATTCTACATTAGTAATTGAAATCTATTATGTGAGTTTGGGAAGTATCTTGGAAAGCTACTCTGAAACTTTTAAACACCAGCCATTTAGAAGCCGTCAAGTGCTGTTCCTTTGGCTTCATACACCTTATGTTGTGTCTAACATTTTAAAAGATAAAAGGTTTATTCAGCATGAGTGAACCTGGAAATATATGAAAACTGATGTGACATCAACTTTCTAAATGCCAGCAGAGTGAGGAGAGTAAATTTCCCTTCACTTCTTTGGGAAATGGTGTAAGAGAGAATAAAACAGACTAAGGAATGGTGACCCACTGCTCTGCTACTTCAGAGTCATACTGTGTTGCACCACAATCCAGAAAGAGGAATGAAACCTGTATGGTTTTGCAGTAAATGCAATTTGTAAAAATGTACAGCAGAGGTGGAATACGTGTTCAATTCAGTATGCTAATTTATACAGCATTTCATAAAGTACATTGTTAAAATTGCTGACTGAAAATTTCAATCCCAAAAGCAAACATTATCTAATGTATCAGCTCAAATAGCTATGTAGGGTTTTGTCTTTTATGATGACTATTAGGGAAAAGATTTCCACCTAATAGACAAATGTATGCATTATTCTGAAATTTTCATGCAAGAGGATAAGAGCACTTTGGCATGTCAAAAATTACTGTTTTCAGATCTCTTTTGGTATTTTTATACCTAGTGAAGTCACTGTAGTAGTACCTCCATCTCCTCCTTTTCAACCCTCTCTCCCCAAGGCACCTGTTATTCATCCCCACAGTGGCAGACAGTGCAAGGACTTCTTCCAACAACCGTGGGGCTCCATATACTGTATCTCCTCCCTTGCAGCCAACATTTGTTCACGCATATCCACCCCCAAGTACTTTCTTCCCACTACCAGCTTGAGATTCTCTGCATTTTTCCTGACATTCCTTTCCCCCACACTGATGCTCTCTATTCTCTGCTAGGGCAGCACTTCTACCTGGGAACTGGATCATTAGTACCTTCCCTTTTCTGGTGAGAACAGGCTGTATGGTGTGGAGTATTGTTAACCAGCAAGGTATTAGCAGCTGTGGCCAGCAACATCCTTGGACAGTGCTGCTTTGTGGTTAGGAGACATGGAGCTTAGGCTCACCAGAAGAGTTGTGGGTCTGTTCCAGATATTTTAGCAATTGTTCTTTCATCCTGATTTGGATGGTTAACTGTGATCTAAGGGACAGAAAAGGGGTGAGAAACTGTTGACATTTCTTCTCCTTTTTTTTGGTATACTAATTAATACTTACAAATACTTTCCTAAATCAATACATTTCTAGTGCTATAAGCCTGTAAAATGTGTGGCTTTTGAAAGTTAAGGATGAACAGAGCAATAACATCAAATTTATTGTGTAGCCTCATAGACTTACGTAGAAACAGATGTGGATTAAGGAATTTTCTTTTCTCAAAAAATTATTTTTTAAAAAATGAAGCATTAAATCACTTGAAAATTTAATTAGTCTAACCTTGGCTAGCTATTTTGCAAGGAGATGTCAAGGAGGATGGGTAAGAATCATATATGCCTCTGAGCTGGTAGTTCACTGACAGTTCTCCGGCAGAAATGTTTGTTGTAGTCTGGTACCGGGGCCTATAGAAATGCCAGTTTTAAAGGATAGTGATAAAATGGTGCAATAAATTCAGAGAAGAGCCTCTGGACCAGAATATGTACTTAATAGTAAGACTAATGAGGTTCATTTCCTTTAGAGAGAAAGTTGAGAAGACTTATAAATAGGAGTGGAAAAGCTGCTCTAGAAGCTTCTTCAGTTGAGCAGACAAATAAAAGCCATCAGCGGCTACAGGCTGAGCCTGGAGAATTCAGTAATCCTTGTTCAAGAGGACTTCCATTTACACAGGAAACTAATGACATTCTATACTTTGTCTAGCATCACTGCCATACCAAAATGGAGCAATACAAGTAAAGTGAAGTTTGTTTTGTGTTGATGTATAGGAGAGACCCCATAAACTTACACTGGGTTTCATTAACTGTATATAGACTTTTCAAAATAGTCATCCCTTTGTAGCAGTCACAATCATCTTACTTATTTGGAATTCATTAATTCAAATGAACTAGAATTGATCATTTAGGGAGGATGAAATATGATGTACAACAGCAACAAACTTTTCTATAGCGGGTGTTTTTCCAAGTTATGTTTATTATTCAGAAAAATCAAAGACATAAGACAGGATCAAAGTAGCTGTACATCAGAATGACACAGAAGGAGGGCAGTGCAGTGGGAAGAGAATCAAGTATTCTGACCTACTTGAAGGCCCCTGGGCTCTCTTTATATTTTGGTTGAATGCATTAACAAAGTAACATTACGTCTCTAAAAACAAATATCTTTTGGGGTAGCTTATATCAATGTTCATGATGCTTGTTGAATACTTGTTGAGAATGCGATTTTCTGAAAATATGTATATATATAGGGCAGTTAGAATCACAGAAACAAGGAATAATTTAGGATGTCAGGAGGCCATCTCTCCAGTCTCCTGCTCCAAGCAGAGCTTTGATGTTTTATCAAGTTGCTGTTAGGTTAGATATCCATAAGGAAGGATCTTAACTCCAAAAGACAAAATTGTGGCCTGTTAATGAAGAAGTCTTATGATTTATGTCTGTTGTGAATAACTATGTGTATATAGAATGATCATGGAAATATTTTCTTTTGCACTGAGCTCTTTATGAGAAACATAAATGACTGATTAATTACTGTCAGTATCAGCCAATATTCACAATCCAATTAATAAATGCATACTTAGACTGGACTGTCTTGTAAAAAATGTTGATGTTACCATTTGCTAACTGTGGCATTTGTGAGTTTTAGTCCTATTATAATTGTATTACTTGTAAATATAATGTTATTTTTCATACCTATGAGTTACAAACCCAAAAAAAAAAGCTCACACCAAATAAAGAAGGAATAAGTACAGTTCTTCAGAGAAAAAATAAGCCTATGTAAATTATACTAAAACCTGTAGAACTAAAAGAAAATCATCTGAGGGCCGAAACACCTCCTGTGAAGAAAGGCTGAAAATGTTGGGATTGTTCAGCCTCAAAAACTGAAGGCTCCAGGGAGATCTTATTGCAGTCTTTCAGTACTCAAACGAGGCCTGTAAGAAAGATGGGGACAATCCTCTTAGCAGGGCCTTTTGCGATGGGACAAGGGGTGGTGTTTCTAAATTATAAGAGGGTGGATTTATAATTAATAGAAGGAATAAATTTTTTATTATGAAACACTGGAACAGGTTGCCCAGAGAGGTGGTTGAAGCCCCATCCCTGGAAACATTTAAAGTCAGGTTGCACGGGGCTCTGAGCAACCTGATCTAGTTGGAGATGTACCCTCAACAGGAGGGTTGGACCAGATGAACTTTAAAGGTCCCTTCCAACCTAAACCATTCTATAATTCTAGGATTATATTTTTTTCTAAAAGTTTGGAACTCCTCAGGCATTTGTGGCAAGGATGCAACTCACTATTATTCCACAATTCTTCTTGAGAGTTATAAAGAAAATTGCCTTTTCTTTCTTTAATTTTCTTGTACGATGCTAGTAGAAGTCATTTATTATTCTGTTTGGACCCTGTTGATCCTACAGAAATTAGTTTTTACCTTCAATCTTGGCTAGAGTTTTTCTGACAGCTAAAGAAAGGATGATGAAATTGTTTAAGATGAGAAGAGGACAAAAAACAAGTAAATATTTTACAATGATTGCATTTGATAACATTGGGTCTTCTCTGTGCTAATACACACATAATTCCCCTTTTCAGCTCTTCAAAATGCGGCTATCAATATTCTCTTGGTCTGGCCACAATATTTTTACACCCTGAATCCTTGCATTGATCCCCTTATTTTGTTGCTGACTGCAGGTTCTTATTAAGTTCTAGTGAAAGTCATATTGACAATATGAATTTTTCACAGCCGTGTCAAAACCTCCGTCTTTGGGGATTTTTTTTAAGATGGAAAACTACCCTTTATGTGAGGTACTAGCCTGGATGAATCACCTGTTCTCCTGTTTCCTTGAAAAATATACTTCTCATATATTATATGAGAATATCTCATATACTTCTCAGCAGTAAGGCCAGTCAGAAAGAGGAGCAAAGAGAGTCAACTTTTACTTTGCTTTTACCACTTCTTTTTTGCAAAGCGGAAGCTCTTTGGGCAGAGATTTGGGTCTGTAATTTGGCACATTTAAGAACTGCTCAGATTTTAATACAATAAACAAAGTAGTTATTTTCTATAGGATTCAAACTGGACAAGAGTTACTTCTGTGTGATTTGATTTAAACTCTGTTTAATAATTTCATTCTCAGAACAGAATATGAAGGTTCAGACAACTTCATTCAGCTATTACAGGAGCAGGAGTTGGTTTGTTTTGGTTTTTGTTTGTTTTGTTTTGTTTGTTGTTGTGTTTAGTTTATCAGAGAAATTTAACCTCTTGCCATCAAATCAAGCATCAGACATGTTGACTTTTACAAGCAAGTAATATCAGGGCTGGAAATAACTCCATATAATTTATGTTTGTTTTGTTTTATTTTCAAAATAAGCACTCATTTTTAGTCACACTGTTAAATGTTGCAACTGGTAATCACATAGTTTGAGCCCCATCCTCTTTTCTTTTTTATGGAAAAAGACAATGTACCTTTTACTAATACCTTGTAACGTGTATACAAGGAGCCAAGAAAACTGCCTGATCTGTTTTCCTGCAATAAGAGTCGCTGCTTGCTTATCCAGTTGGCCATGTTTAAGACTAATGAAATTTCCACAGAGTTGACCCTGGAAGATATTCATGGCCATATTTCATTCATACCAGTATGACATTCAACATTGAAAAAAACAAACAAACAAACAAGAAAACCCACCCAAACTGGGGCATGAACTACATAAGTCTGTTTTCACCTCTTGAAATTACTGCTTTTTCTGTTATCAGCAATCTGCCCAGCTCAATAACAATTAGAGAATTAGTATGCACAAAGCACTTGTGATATATACACTTCCTCCAGCTGCCAAAACAAAAATTAATGCTATCAACAACAGGCTTGCAACTCTAATTATTTGCCAGAATGGCTAGCTTAATTTCTTCATCCACAGTCTCGACTGTCCAATATGAAACAGCTGAAAGCCACTGAGTACTCGAACAGATGATCATCAAAGTCTCACCCCACAACAGAAGGTGCCAAATCAGTGCAATGATTGCATTGGTGATACTGCTAACAGCATTTTAGCACTTGTTGCACCTCATACATCATAGCTCCTGGGGACTGAGAGGACTGATAAGCCCCAGAAACTCCATTTCACAGCTTTTTTTGTGCCCCTTTTCCACTTCTTTTATTTTGAAAACTTCCCATGAATGCACATAGGTCTCAGTATGCTCCTTTCCTTCTCAGGTCAGTAGGTTCTTGCACACTTCACTCCCTTTTCTGTTTTAGCTGTCTCCAAGGATCCTTCCACAGCAGGCATTTTTTTGTCCTACCCCATGCTTGTTTGTATCACTGAAAAAAAAACCCCGTCTTCGGAACAACTGCAGGCATAGCCTATCTTCCTTCTCTCCACTTGGCATTATGAACATAGAAAAGGCTGGATTTGAAGTTGGAAATATTTGTTTCAACAAAGTTTTTGCACAGTCTATGTCCCAGTTCCCCTTTTCAATTTGCCTGATGTATAAACATTTCCTTTGATTTTGAAAGTTATCAGATGGGACACTGGAACAGACCATTAATACCGTTTGGTTCCAGTTTCTTGACCAAGGGAATAATATTGTGTTTTCTTCTGATGTTGTGCAAAATAATTCTGCAGAGTGAAACTGAGAAGCAAACTTGATGAGGGAGTCATAAAGAGGTATGGATTAAGAAATTATAGCAATGTATTACTCACTGTTCAAATTTTAGGCAGATGTCAAAACCATAATTCTGGTGCTACAGACTTTCTACCCCATGCTGCACAACCCAAAGTGAGATCTTTCATCTCTGACTAATTCAGCAGACTTGTGAGCAGGTGTGATGCTTTTGCCAAAACCCATGTTTTCTTGTACATGCTGTAGATATCATTTTGCTTGCAGGCCATGGAGAGGAGCAAAAGCTGACATATTTCTCCTACAAAAGTGTTGTAGCATTTTGTTTCTATATCTTTCCTTATGTGAAATTAAAGACAAAATGTTTTATTGGTGTGAATACAGCCCTGTGTAGGAGTTATGTATTTGATGTACTTCCATATTGTGTGTTATGCATTTCTGTATGGCATATAATAAAATGCAATGCAATCTACATGTTAAAAATATTCTATTAAGCCTTAAGACACATGGAGGGATATTAAATTACCTTGGTGTATGCAGGCACTGTATTTCTGGCCAAGTGACAAGGAAAAGACCATGTATTTTATACAGTGACAAATAAGATCTACCTAAGTATTATTTTTTTCATGTGTCCCCACTGTATATTTTTTTAGAGTCATGTAAGGAATTTTATGTAATATAAGGAGCACTGATATAACTCAGTGCCAAGTATCCACTTTTTTTCTACTCTTGTTGATTTTCTTCTTCTTGTTTCTGTTGAGAATTTTCATTAAATAGGAAAAACGCATCTACCAGTAATATCAATAATGTGTTGTAGATCAAGGATAATTTATTCAGTACTACAAACTGTGACATTCACAATTTCTTTGTTCCTTGCCATATGATTTTAAAAATGAAAGGCAAGGGCATTTTTTCCTAGGCTCTTTTACTTATCATCTGACACATTTTTCAAGCTTCAACTTTATTTTTTTTTTAAATTATTAAATAAAAACAGAGATTATTAAGGAATCATGTTGTTTCAGAGCAGGGACTTCAGACTATTTTTTTTTTCAAGACTCACTCTAAATTTACAAAACTCAGAAACATTTTTCCCTGCAAGAGCTTTCTTGCTATAGAAAAGGACAGAAAGTTGACGAAAATTTCTTTAGTTTACATTCAGAGTCTTGTGTAAAGAGAAAATCATAGTAGCTGGTAAGGAGATCAGTGATACAAGAGCAACTATGATTGAGCACCCCAATAATGTTTTGTTATCTTCAAAGCAATTCTTATCACAACAACTAACAGGTATTTGGGATGTCTTTGCTAACAAAGTACCTAAGAGGTGCCAGCATCAGTTTTCTGTGTGATTGTACAAAGGAAACAAGCCACTTGCTGAGGCCCCAGACATAATTCATTGAGCATCCTGACTGAATAAGGGAGAACTTGACAGAAAAATGGATTTACTGGATGAGGTAGGAGTCTAATTTAGTCCAGTACCCAGGGACCATTATTTGATTGCTAGCAGTCTGAAGCCCAAGCAGTTCCCAAACTTCATAGATTATGTGGCATTCTTTAAGAGATTTTTCTTCTACAAATTGTTCAAAGGCTCTTTTAACCCAAGTTAACTAGCAGCATCTCCAGCACACACAGCCGTGAGCTATCAATAGGTATCAGAAAGTTGTCCTTTTCTTCCTTCTGAACTTGCCAACTATTAATGATATTTCATACCCTTTAATTCTGGTTGTGAAGTCAATAACTAACTGTTCTTTATTGTCTGCCTCTGTGTCACTCATGACTGTTTTATCTTCCTGCATCATTTCCCTTTCCATGCTGAAGAGTCATCCTTGAGTATTTCACTATTTCTCTCTAAATTATCCTTGCTGCCCTTTTTGGTATCGCTTACAGCTGTACTGTACACATTCTGTGATGCATAGACCAGGACTGCTCAGAATATTCCAGGTATTTTGGGTATTTTAAGATTTTTTTTTTTTTTGCTTCTTTCTTTTCAACTCCTACATTTTGTTTGAACTGCTCAGTGCTGATGACTACTGAGTTGATGTTTTCATCAAACTATTTTAGCCACAAAAGTCCATTCTTGAGCAGTAAAAGCTAGTGCAAATCCTGTCTTTATGCAAAATCAAGACTGTTTCATGCCCATTAAATTATTTATCAATACACACTACAGCACTAGCATAGAAACAGTTTTAATTCTTAACTTATTTTTATTAACAAATACAGCAATTTGTATTTTTATAAATCCCATGTATACTGTTGTATTCCCTATTTTCTCCTCACCAAGAGATTGCTAAGGGAAGAAAAGACAGTGCCTTGTGCAGTGTTGCAGGTGACAGGTAGAATGGCATTGTCCTCAGCTGCAATATTGCCTATAGCAGAACTACCAAAATCCTACAGATGGGTTTAACACATATGTGCTGTAACATAATGCACTCTAGCAAACTACCAAATGCTCTTGTGAGAAGTGTGGAAAAATTTATGCCATTGCCGTCCACCAGAACTACCTCTTACAAGGAGCCCATAAAGCATACAAAACAGGGAATTACCATTTTTTTATGAAACAATCACTCCTCCTCCTGACCCTCAAGGGAGAGCTAGAAAACACCTCCATATAAATAAGCATATGGGGCTTCAACTGTACAAGATACTAAAAATCCCACACTGGAGAGAGGATTATTAGTCTTAAGGCACATTGTAATCTTCCTCTCTGCTCTTAACAGCCCTTCCATTTACCACTGGTGATAAATAACCTGTCTCACTCTCTTATCTATAGGAGATAATCTCTTTCTCACCTTTCCCTGATATTATTCTCCCCCCAGCCCTACTCCCTGCATTTCACAGCTCCCTTTTCCCTTGGGTGGCTGAACTAACATTGTGTAGTTAAATTCAAAGCCTTTTTTCTCAGCTTATATTTGGCTTGGAAGTTTCTGGTTTCTGGACATTTGTAACCCAAAGCTTACCTATTATTTCCTAAATAAGCTGGTAAGTTCAGGCCTTTTCCTGCAGACCTTTGCCCCACCATGCTCTCCAAGGCAACATTAATTAGTCTCCTTCCAAATGGGTGACTGCTTCAGAAGGCACTAACCTCCTGAGCGCCCCATCTCGGTTCTCCTGTTAAGACTTCAAGTAAGGGGCACTGATCCCTAAAAACACAAAGATCATTAGGCAAATTAGTTACTCGTACTAACTTATTACACTGTGTAGTTTCAAGAGGGGGTTATTCCTCATGTATGTTTATGAAAATTTATTGTAAAGGCAAATAGGACTGTAAAGATCCTATCATTTTGTCTTTGTGTTTAACAAAACATAATTCATTATGTTTTCAGAAAGATTCCTCCTAGGTATGGCTGAGTTTTGCTTTCTTAAAGGGGCACTTATTTCTGTATGAAGGGAACTTGGCTGCATGGATGCTCCCTGCAGACTGTGAATCATGGAGAGAAAGGTTCCTTTTCTGCAGAGATCATTGTTTCTTTTTCTTCTTTCACCTGACATATTTTCATCTTAATGAAACACAGAATTCAAAACAAATTAACCTTATCATCAGCACACCTCTCCCTGCTACTATTACTATAGACTAATTTTAGCATACACTATTAGAAGATGCGCATAGAGTACTTGTGCTCCTTAGAACCAGTGCCAGAAGGCAGGAAGTGTGCCTCTGAGACATGTTTAACTTCACAGAATTTTCAATTTTGCCAGCTGTGATGGCCTTTTGTTTACATAATTTCACAAAGAAATACAGCTTGCAGTGACATTTTCTGGCTGGGAATATTGAAATATTTCCTGCATGGACTGACATTTTGAAAGCAGAAGAATGGCTCATAACTACCAGAAGAATTCAGACAGTATAGCAGGCTCAGGGAGGGACTTTTCAATGCAATTTGGTGATAAAACAAATTTCATTCTTAGCCCACACATCAACCTTGAGGTCACTGTTAGTGATCTATGACAAAGATATTCTTCTGTGCCTTTTCACTCTTAAGACCAGCAGTGCAAAACAAAACCAAGCACTGCCAAGAACATAGCAGAAGAGATAGAAAAGAAAATTGTGCACTTAAAATTATTCAGATATAAGTAAGAACATTGGGGTGATGAAAACATAGACAAATAGAAACTGGACCTTAAGAAGTTATGTTGTAAGTTATCTGATGTTCCTAAGAGATTCTGTCAGATTACTGAGAAAAAAAAAAAATTAGAAAATGCAGCTCCACAACATATCCTTTCAGGAATTTTTTTTTTCCCTGGGTGTTAAATGGAAGTAAATCCCTGTGAAGGAAATATCTCAGCTATTAGGAATGGTAATTGCTTAAAAACTGGGGGGGG
>NW_008603628.1:85275-92722 GCF_000691845.1 Merops nubicus | reverse complement strand
GGGATGGAAAGGGGAAGGAGGAACAAACATTTTTTCCATCTGTCTAGGTATAAAATAAAACTTACATTAACATGTACCTGGTAACTCCAAAACCCTACTTTCAATTAATATGTTGGTCAGTCATTGAAACTTTTAAGACTGTGTAAATCTTTAAAGCCGAAAAGATATGGGAAACTGAACTCTCTAAAATTCTCTGTATTTTCACTGTACTTGATACTGAGTGTCAAATTCTCTCTTCAAACAGCAGTCCTTGGTGGCATGAGCTGTTCTGGTTTTGTGGTGTTCAGGTGAGAGGCACTATTCATGTGACAGCACTTACAAATGCAAACCAGGTACAAGTGTAAACCATGTATTTCAAGTCCATGTGCCATCTCCAGAATATAGGAACATGGTGTCTCAATATTCATTTCTCTTCTCAGCAAAACATCAGAGGAAAATTAGAATTCTCCCCTAGGGACATGTGTGACTTTCCCTTCAGTAGAAAACAAAGAGTTAGCAACACATCTGAGCAAAACATGGGGTATTTTTTTTTGTCTTCTTTTCATCAAGATCTGCTTCTGACTGATTGTAAATCTCTCAGAGCACATTTGACTTGAGATCCACTCTGGCAAATAAGAGTCAGTGATTCTTTTTTTTAAAATTTGTCTTCATGTTATATTTTAGTTTCAACAACTGCATTTTCTCCTCCTCATCTCGCATAACCAAACCTCCTCCAAAGTCATGCAGTCATTGCTTGAATCCTGTAAACCAGTAATTTTGTGCTTTGTGTTGATATGTTTAAGAGTAATGGTGGTGTATAATACTTGATTCACAGGGCTTGATTAGTATTTCCCAACTTACATCAACCTTCCTTTGTCTATTTTATATTCAGAATTTACTACATTACTGACTCAAGCCTTATCTGTAGGCGTCAGCTGTTCCAGTGGAAACATTATACTCTGAGAGAAGCCCATTTAAAATGAGCAATGTTATATGTTCCAAGTGGCACAAAACTGGCAAAAGAAAGGATGGTAAGGTATATCAAGAAGGTAGGGAGGTGAAATTATAATAAATTAGTTCATAAGAGGCCTTGATGCCTTTTTGAAAATATTTTTCTAGTATTCTAACTCAATTTTAAACATTCCATTTGAAATGTAAGTAGAAATACAATTACACCTTGACAAATTGTCTTCACTGACTTTCTTTTTTCATTGAAAATTTTATTTTTTTACTATGTGGTATTTTTCACTAATATCTACTAATATCGATTTTTTAAATTGAAATAGGTTTTTTTTTCAGTTCTCAAATTGGAAGACATGGGATCTTCAAATCAAAGTGCTGTGTACACCTCACTGTACCATGTTTCTGGGCTGCTTAACTTGATTTCTGTCTGTGACCTTGCCTGGACTAGTGAGGTGCAATCAGTAAGGCAGGTAATGGCACACCAGCAGGAGTATAGTCCACCATGAGAGACCAGTTTAAGGAAACTAGAGAGAATGAGTTATTTGTGCTTTCTTTGATCACTGTAGCAGGAAAGACTGACACAATGTAAAATTGGAAAAATGTATTTCTTTTGTCTGATCAACAAAAATATTTACAACTGGTTTGGATCAGCCCTGAAGCAACCCTTAAGTTAGATTATTTGAAGGACATATTTGGTCTAGCTGTTTTTCCCTTACAAGTGCTTCAATGAAAAATGAATAATCTCTGTATGCTGTAGGGGGCTTTTGGGCATTATCTTTGCTAATTCTTTTGTGCTACACGTTTGGTCACTTAACACTTTGGGTATATCTAACACCATCTTCTGGTGCCTACAAGGAGGACATCAAGGGATCAAGGTCAAGCTTTTCATGGTGGTGTATGGTAGGTGATTAAAGACCACATACATAAATTGAAAGAAGAGAGGTTCAGACTGAATATAAAAGACATCTTTTCACCATGAGGCCAGCCAAGCAGTGAAGAAGGTTGCCCAGATAGGTTGCGTAGTCTCTGTTCTCAGACTTTTACAAGACAAAAGCATCTGGTCTGAGCACAGAACTCGTTTTGCTGTGAGCAGGACAGTGGAATAGATGGCTTCCAAAGGTCCTGTCCAACCTGAATTATCCTATGATTATATATTTAAATGAAAAAGCAACATATGGCAATACTGAAAGTCAAAAGACATATACGTCTAGTCAACCCAGTTTATATCTGAATGGACCTAACAATTTCCAGAAGAATGAAAATTATTAATTGGATGACAGCCATGCCACCTCTTCGTCAGACATTTACTTCTCTAACAGTTGTGCCTCAGTGGTTTTCACAGCAGATGTCGAAATAAATACACAGATTCCAGTTCCATTAACTCCCTATGGAAGTCTTCCGTGGAAAGGATATTTATGATCAGCTGAATGAACAACACGGGGAAATTTTAGGCTATGGTTTTGTCATCTTCTCACTCTGAAAACATATTAAAATATTCACATGGACAAAACCCATTAGCAGTACACCTCATACTTCTGAGAGCTGAGGGTATGTAAGTAAATCACAGGTAAGAGATGGCTGCTCTTCAGACTTTCCTGGATTGCATGAGGTGGAACTGGATGAAGGTGAATCCTCAAGGACTAACATCACCAGACCTTAATGGGTCATCATTTCTCACAGTGGAGGGGTTACATTGTACAGCAATGGAAAACTGGAAATAAATAATGGAAAATTTCTCACAGTGGAGGGTTTAGAATGTACAGCAGTCGCATCCCATTCCAGACCTCGTGCTGCTCATGAGAGGCACAGGAAGCCCTCTCAAACTGTTTCAGTGTTATAGTTTTGGCATTACTGGTTTTGGCAATGGGAATTTTATTATCTGACTTACATATGAAGTCAAACTCTCTGAAAGAGTGGGGTGTGGAGTTCAGACAGGTTGGTTTTGCATGCTGTAGGCTGAAGGTTGGTTCAAAAGAATATGTCATTCTCTTTTCACCTCTAAAATATCTCCATCCTATATGCTAAATGCTGAAAAAATGGTAAATCTGTAAAGTCCCTTCCCTACAATGACAGTTCCCTATTTCCATTTACTTTTACATTAAACCTATTGCTGCAGTTTAAATTCCAGGAAGAAAACAAGACTTAGCATTTGAAAGTGCTTTTAGCTTCAGACAATGCCAAAGGAAAGTTCTTGCTTTCCAAAGAGCTTGTGCTGGGCAAAAGGAGATGGATACATTGAAAACAATATGCTACTTGTTGTGTTATCATGTTTAAGAGTCTCTGTTCCTTTATGACATTTAATGTAATGAAAATATTAAAAATACTTCTATATATTTTGTACTTTTGAAAATAGTGGAAACTGAGTGCCTGTAAGACAATTTCTAAATTACTGCCTGTGGTTATGGACTGAGGGAAATTTCTTCAAAGCTACGTCAAGCTGTCAGAAGGCCAAAACTGGCTTTTGTGGATCCTTTGTATTGTTTGAATTCTGGGCTTTAGAGAGGTGCCCAGTCAGTATCAGATGAACCGAGGAATGCTGGTGTAAACTCTACTTGCAGAGCTTGAAATAGAGAGGATCGGGACTATACACCTAGGGAAACATGGGCTCTGCATATCAGAAGCAGAAGCAGTACAAGAAGATACTTGGCCACAGAAAATAATTTTTATTGTTAAATGGATATGAAAGTACTAAAGCTTTATTTCATATTTGTTTGGGAATATAGAAAAGTGATAGGACATCATGCTTCAAAACAGCTTTTTTTTAAAAAGGGATTTGCAAGGTTTGGTTCTTAGAGCAGGGATTTTCATGATTTATAAATTCCCTGTGATCTTAACGGTGCCATAAATATAGAAGCAATAAAATATGCAGATAAATGACTCTTTAACCCATTGAATAAAGTATCCCACATATAAAAAGAATTTATGACCCTGTTGAGCTGTAAGTGAATATGTAAATTAAATAGCTTGGGTTACAAAAAAAAAACATGCATAAGAAGTGATTATGTCTTGCTTTCTGCAAGCTGACACCTTTAACATCTCTTGGCCATCATAATTTTTCAAGCCAATGTTATGAGTATGAAAGGCATAGCAAACTACTAGCAAATTTTGCTTTGTTGGACCTCTTTTTTGCATCATTTAATAAGCAATGCTAATATTCCTGCTTGACTTCAATTCAAAGGATTTTTCTGTAACAGATTTAGTGTGACAGGTGAGGAAGGGACCTAGCAGAAATGATAAATGCAAACTGGGCTCAACATGTGCTCAATTTAAAATGACAGTCAACACTTAAAGTGCTTTCCACAATGCATGTTGATCATAAATCTTATGTTGTCCAAGCAAAATATGCCCAGTTTACATCCTCTCTCATGACAAGAGAGGACCTGAGATGAAACACTGTAGTATATAGATGAAGTACTGTAGTAATATAGAATATTATAGTTCAGAAAAGCTTCTCTTAAAAGAACTGTAGCATAGGTAATGTCCCTCTGGGAATTCAAGGTTGGGATAGTGTCCCTTCTAAAGTGAGGCAAGTCACCACAGTTCAAGCTGGAAAAGCTATGCTGTGCTACCATGATTCAGTCCTTAATTTAGTATTTGTCATGTTTATTTTTTTGTCTCTTTTCTTACCTAGAACAGTAAACCACCTGAAATCAATCAACAGACATCAAACAAAGCTACTAAGTAAACAACCTTCAAATGTAGCCCTTTCTCTTTGTGAAAAAGAGCTGAAATGGAGATTTTTCTAAGCAGATATAAGCAGATTCATAACAACTCTGAACTTTCCTCATGTACTCTGATCAAGCCTCTTGTAGTTTTGCAAGCTTTGAAAAAATGTGTATGAAAACAGTCTCCTAGCTTGCTTTTCTGGGTTCTTGATAGTACACCCAACCTCTGCACAGAAAATTGTTCCTTCAACCCTGCTTACCATGTGACATTCCCCTACACTTCTGACTAACTCAAATTTTCCTGCAGGCAAGCTTGGCTGAAAAGTTCCATACACCTACTCTCACACTCCCATCCATACTTAGGCCTGGCAAGAAATGTGAAGTTCTCCAAGAACCATAAGGAGATGCTAAAACTTGCCTGAGAATGAGATTGCTGCCTTATGGCTTCAGTCAGAACATTTTTTTGAGGGGGTGTGGATTGCAATGGGGGGTGTGAGCACTGCCAAATCCAGACATAGAAATTAAATGAGAGGTAAAAGTCATGCTATACTAATCAGTAATCCATTCAGCTTCATGAAACATCAAGAAGCTAAGTAGAGCATATTGCCTGAGAGAGCCAGAAAGAGATAGTTAATAAAAGTTTCGTGCAAGTGTCTGTGTCTGATGCAGACTGGGAGGCCACAGATTAATTTTTAAAACTCCTTACTCTTTATTTTCCTCAACGGCCCTTGCAATCCCAAAGGCGTCCTAAAAATAAAGCTGTGGAAAAGAAACTAGTCTGCTCACTGAATAGACACTATTCATGCTGGATTGTGACTTACCTCACCAGCACAGAAAACACCATTCTTCCTGGAGTACTCAAGTCTTTGCACAGCATGGTCAAGAACAGCAGCACACAGAGCTAGGTGGCAAGTGCCAGCTGTAATTGTGTTTTGCATAAAGCACATTTTGTATCTGGAGCATACAAACTCTTCCAGTGTAAAATGTACTTTTCTGCAAAACAGAAAAGAATAAATGTATTTGAATAGGAAAGAAGGAAAAGCGTGGAGAGAAAATTTAGATTTATTTCACTTACAGTACAGCAAATCTCCACTCTTAAGTGTAGAGTGCTGTGAAGCTTTATGATATGTCTTAGTCAACTGCCTTTGGCAGAAAAGGCCTATGGAAAACTCTAATCTCATATAGATATCTTAATTCCTTTAAATCAGGTAATGGTGTTGTGTTTGAAAACAGACATATGCCGCTCATTCATTAGTTATCAATAATAGTAAATTTTTTAACAGATAGGAACGGCTAGTGAGTCCTGAAATAATTACAAGATAAAGCCTTCACATTTCTGTATGAGTGTTTTGTTAATTATGCAGGTTTGGTCAGAAAACAACAAAATCAAAAGAACTTTGTTCCATTCTAAGTTTCAACCTCAAAGAGAAATGGAACAAATTTAAATGAAATTTCAAACCCTAAAACCTGTCTTTTTGGTCACTGAGTTGAAATACAGTCATATTTGTTACTTAAATATTTATTTGAGTTTTTATCTCCTGTCCCTAAAGAAGGCTATGCCCTGATGTTTACAGCATATTTAAAAATCTGTAAATATGTCAGCAGATGTTCAGATATTTAACTTTAGATGTACATGTTTTTTAATATCAATGATACTGTGTAGCAAAAAATATTTGAAAGCAGGGATTAGAATGTTTATATTCTCACTTTCTATCTCTTACTTCACACTTAGGTGTTGCATGAACGCAAACTTCTTCCCTTGTTAAGATGAGGATTTAATCCTTTGTCCTTTTGGTTATTCATCCATATCTTATATACTTTCTAAAACTGTTATTAAAAAAAAATCTAAGCAAGGCTCCAGGTGCTGAAGGCATTAAAAGTGCACAGTTACACCCATTTGTAAACATTTTATCCTCAGAGGGACTTAGCTCCCTAAGATGCATTACCCAGTAAAGCTTATCAAACTCTTAGTTTAACTTGGAGCCAAAATTTGGCATTGAATTCCACTGATTTCAAGAGGAAATCTGGCTATTTGAGTTTGTATTCTAAACTTACCTTTCCTTTTGTCCTCACCAATAATGGTAGCACCATATTGTTCCATTTAACTGCAGACATAAATAATATCAATGAGCAATCTGACTGCTTGTCTGTGCTGCCCAATCAGGGTTAAGGTTTCTCTACTAGTATTAACTAGTCTGAATCACTTGGATGGTATTCTTATCACTCTTTTTCCCTTCCAGCTCTTCACACTATTTATCTTGCCTCTTTGATTTTCATCAGGAGCATCATTGTACCCTTTTTGCACTTTTTCATATGATAGTGAACACAGAAAGAGTGCAAAATTTAATCTTGAGACTACCCTAATTCTAATTTTTTTAAAATGTTTGTTTGTTTGTTTCTGCAAATAAGTTCAGACTTATGTTGGTCTTTCTCCTATTAAAATGCAGTTCCCAGGGCAAAAAGCACACATATTAAATTCCCTACCTGTACTAAGCTATTAGCTTTCAGGAGAAAAATATGTGTTGAATTACAGTAATACAAGAATAGCAGAATAATTAAATGAGAATAATACATTAGTACTTCTATATTTATCTTCCAGACCATGCAGAACAATTATGTTTCCCAAATCACAGGGGACCAGGGACGTGCTATTAAAGGAATAACTCTTCTCTATTTGCTCCACCATCTATTTACAGCTGTAATAATTTGTACAGTCTATAGAGGTCTTTATTACCCCTACAGGACTATTTTAATCCCAGGGCATTTAGATGGTAGCAATAGTAATGCAAAAAAACTTACTTTGTGTTGCTTGATAAGTGTTTGTGAGACGAGTAAACAAC
>NW_008603628.1:81291-85244 GCF_000691845.1 Merops nubicus | reverse complement strand
TGCTTTTGATGCTGTCTTTTGACATCTCATCACAATGTCTTCCAGATCAAAACATACGGATATTACTACTTTAGTGTCCATGTTTCCTAAATTAAATAGTCTAAGAGAAAGTATGTGGGTTTGGTAAACTTTTAACAATTACCTGAAATATTTCTTACATAAAAAATAAACAAAATTGAGATTGCAGGTATGTGTAATGGCTTGTAACATTATCTGACTTTATAGTTTCATATGCCATAGGAGAGGGTTTTTTACCACACAGCCTCAGAGGTAGTACTACGCTGTTTCATCTGTAAACGAAAAGACAGATGTGGCCTGTTCTTTTGTACTGCAGTTAAATGATACCAAACAGCATGAGGTACTCAGCTGGATAACGTGGTTGTACTGCTGTGTTCATTCTTACCTGTTAGACAAACCAAGATTTGGAATTCACATCTCTGCTACTGTGAAAACAATAGCATAAAAGCAGCAATGCATGCCTCAGGAATCTCCAGTTCTGTTTGTGCAGCAAAGACCCATCTCCCTGTCTGTAGGAAGAGGAGAGCTCTACCTTCTTTCCCATGCTGATGTATCAGTGGGGTCCTCAAAGTAGCCGAGACAGAAGATGCTGTTGCCACACTATTTTAAGAGCTACAGAGCATAAAAGCAATTGTCTTGGCTTTCATCCTGTTGCCTGCAAAGGAGTTGAATCTTACTGACTTAACACTTCCTAAACTAGGCTATTTCCAGTACTTCAGATCAGGTGAGAAAGGCAATTTCTGATAGGAATGATCTCATGCATTCCCAAAACTCAGCTAGTTTCAGGATTTTGATTTAAACCTTAACAAGTCTCCATTAATCCATTCAACAGGTTAGGATCCTTCCAGAGTCTGTGAGTATTGGCACACAGCAAAATGCATTCAGGTTTTGATAGGGCCTTAAGATGAGAGCTAAGTTGCTGTAATTGTTAAGTGTGAATGTTCTTATACTGACACATTAATGGGTAAACTATATTAGCACATGCCCCAGTTTGTCAGTTTTAGGAGGCCTCATTTTTGCCTGGGGTTGGGGCATGCCAGGTGAATGCAGGCATGGACTCAGTTGACAGGCATAAATAACTACAAAAATGTTACCGCTAAAACTCAAAAATGTTTATTTCTGTGTTTGTAACTTTTCTTTGTTCTCTTTACACCAAAGAATTATTCAGATTGATTCTTTCAGCTTATCTTCATCTCTAGTTTCTTCTTCATAGTTCTTAGAAGAAGAAGAAAAAAAGTATAAAAGTATGCGATGAGAAGACACTCTTGTTTTCTCAGAGGGAAGCACACAAAATAAGAAAGACATCAATCACTACCACTTTTCTCTTCTTTACCTGGGAGTTATTTCTCCACATGTACATACCTATAGAGCTGAATGTTGCTGCAGGCGATGTCAGACACGAGCCCTGATTGTGTTGCTGTGCCCACAGACTGTACACCAACACACCAAAAGAAAGTCCTTCATCTTGTTCTTCACTACTCGTACTACAGCACACTGTCACCTCCTTTGTTAGCTGTGAAAGAGATCACGGAAGGAGAACAAAGCAGAGTCTTTCTTGTGTTTCAAAGGATACACAATTTGTCTTCAAAATAAAGAAATGCCAGTGCTGTTGCTCTCTGTAATACTGCTCCCCTGCCTCCCTCAGAACAGGAAGAAGTAGAAACTAAAGCTTTAAGTATTATTTTGACTGCTGTTTAAAACAGCTACAGTGTAATTAGTCCAAACTATCACTGTGAGAAAGAACACACATTAGTCCAATATCATCTGCTGTTCTGTGCCTAAGCCTAAACATGCATGCTTGCTGACCCCAGGAGCCTTCAGTTTCTGGAACAGCAGCTGATGGTACCCGGATGGGGCCAGGAGCAGTGGAATCCAGGTGGAGGAACTCTTCTGCTTAGCTCCAGGAGGAGGTGAGTAGGTTGAGGAGTATCAGAAAGCGTGAGAGAGAGAGAGACGACTGGAACTACTCCTTATGTTCCCTGGGACAGATCCAACAGGCAGACAGGACACATGATACGGGGCATTCCCTATCCTTTCTCCACTTGGCCAAACACAGTGACTCTAAGGACAGGGGACAATGGTGACAAGTTCCTGTCCAGCAGAGCAGGTGTGTCTCCTCCGTGGCTACCTCACTTTCCCAGGTGCCCTTGTCCAATAGGTATGAAGCTCTGAAAGTGGAACCATGGAACGGTTTGTCTAGCTTGGAGGTGTTGATGAAGTTAATTTGGCCTACAACCTGCATCAAAGCTGCTTCCATAAGGAAAGACAGGTCGTTGTCATAGGAGACTCCCATCTGAAGGGAACAGAATGCCAAATAGGCACCCTGAACTCATTTCTTAGGGAGGTCTGCTGCCTCCCTGGGTTAAACTGAAAGCTTCCTACACTCGTACAGCCCTCAGATGATTATCTGCTATTGACATTTTAGGTGGGCAATGATGATGTTGCAAGAAGTCTGAAGGTAATGAAGAGATACTTCAGAGTTTTGGGATGACTGGTTAAGGGATCAGGAGCACAAATAGTGTTCTATTCTATCCTTCCAGCTGCAGAGAATTATGAGGGAAGAAACAGGAAGAGTCAGGATATCAATACCTGGCTTCAAGCTTGGTGTCACAGGCAGAGTATTGGACATTTTGATCATGGAACAGTTTACATGACACCAGGCCTGCTGGTGACAGACAGGGTATGCCTGTCACAAAGGGGAAAAAGGATCTTTGCATAGGAGTTAGCTGCGGTCATTGAAAGAGCTTTTAACTGTATTTGAAGGGGGAGAGAGATCATAGAATCATAGAATCCTTTAGGTTGGAAGGGACCTCCAAGATCATCAAGTCCAACCACCGAGCCATTAGAGCTCTAAAGTCCTCTGCTAAAACAGATCAGAATCTGCCAGGGTTGGAAGGGACCACAAGGATCACCCAGTTCCAACCCCTCTGCCATGAGCAGGGACACCTCCCACTAGATCAGGCTGCCCAGAGCCTCATCCAGCCTGGCCTTAAAGCCCCCCAGGGATGGGGCCGCAACAGCCACCCTGGGCAACCCATTCCAGGGTCTCACCACTCTCATGGTGAAGAACTTCTTCCTCACATCCAGCCTGAATCTGCCCACTTCCAGCTTTGCCCCATTCCCCCTAGTCCTGTCGTTACTTGATATCCTAAAAAGTCCCGCCCCAGCTTTCTTGTAGGCCCCCCTAAGATACTGGAATGCCACAATAAGGTCACCTTGGAGCCTTCTCTTCTCCAGACTGACCAGCCCCAGCTCTCTCAGTCTGTCCTCGTAGGAGAGCTGCTCCAGCCCTCGGATCATTCTCGTGGCCCTTCTCTGGACACGCTCCAGCAGGTCCACATCCCTCTTGTAATGGGGGCTCCAGAACTGGATGCAGTACGTTTGAAAGTCTCCAAAGAAAGAGACTCCACAACCTCTCAGGGCAATCTGTGTCAGTGCTCCTTCAACCTCACAGTAAAGAAGTTTTTCCTTATGCTTAGTTGGAACTTCCAGTGTTCCAGTTTGTGCCCATTGCCCTTTGCCCTGTCACTGGGCACCACTGAAGAGACTGGGCCCATCCTCTTTACCCCTTCCCTTCAGTTATTTATGAACATTAAAAAGATCCCACTGCATCTGAAATGAAATTAAAAGCCTATGGAGACTATTGCTAGCACATCACAAATTTTAAAATTACTTCTGTGGTTTCTTTCATCTCTAAAGTGAGGATGGGTACAGTATTTTTCAGGTTCTCTTAGGGTGTGCTGGTCTAAGTCACATGCTAGAGCACTGGTTCAGAGCCAATTTTTGCCTCATATTGAATCCTTTATTTTTCTGTCTCAGCCATGGATATGTGTGGGATTACTGCAGAACTACAATATATTGAGGTACAAATATATCTATACGGTTATGACAAGATAAAATTTCCCTGATGTATATTCTGCCATTTGTCCACTGAG
>NW_008603628.1:31458-81260 GCF_000691845.1 Merops nubicus | reverse complement strand
CCTGCTGCCAGAAGGAAGATCTGCAATATGAAAGAAAGTATCTTCTCTAAATACCTGCTCCATGTATATGTTTTTCATTTTTGGTGTTATTCAGCTAGGGAGTTGTGAAATACTTGGCATGCTATGCCATTTTTATTTCCTATATAATGTGGAAGTGACTTTACTGGGAAACTGAGCTGAACCCGGTGCAGTAAATTTGATTTCATGTCTTCTAATATATTTGTAGCCTAACCCATAATAGCCTCTAATAATTCAGTCTTGGATGTCTACTGAGCAGAGGTTGTTAATAACCCTGAACATGCAGAAGGTTTGATACATTTTTGGTGTGCAAGACTGGAAAAGAGCATATGGCAAACAAACTAATTTCCCTAGATCAACTCACAGCCAGAAATGACAGGCAATTTTCACTAAACTACTGCTTCCTCCCTGATGGTTACCAGGAGCTGTAATGACACCGGTCTTACCATATATTATTTGTGTATCTTTCTATTCATATTTTACCCACTAACTCAAATAAATGCTAAAATCTACCATAAAATAAGTATGTCCCTTAAAATAAGTATTTTCCAAACTCTTCTCAGATTTCCTACTACACCTGCTCTAAGGCTCAGCTTATGACCTCTAAACCACCTGCCAGGAATATGAAAGCAACCAAGTCTGCAGTCAGTCTTTAGGGTTCTTTGGCTTTAAGGGTCCCCACAGAAAACTGAGTGACTCTCAGTAGCCTTTTCCAGTCTCAGGTAATGAGTTAAACAAATTACTTTAAATAAACAGAGCTTTGGCAGGGTTGTGGAAGAGAGTAACCCATCCTTTTGTGGAGCTGTCAGAGAGCAGAGAGCTTCCTTCCAGACCATCCAGTAGCAGGAATAGGATGATCCTCTTACTTGTGCTGTGAATGGCTACCAAAAAGAGTTCACGACAGTCCTTTCTCTCTTAAAGGCTAAATAAAGCAGTACCAGTGATGGCCTTCAATGAAATAGCATAAACTGACTGCATCCACACTCCACAGCATTTTCTCTGAGTCTCTACATTGCCCCTGTACAATGACATTTATACATTATACACAGACATTATTTGTTGTATATGTATATATTTTGGAGTTTTTCCAGTTTAAAATCTCTGAAATGTGCAGCCCATTAAATTGTTTTGTGATTATTTTTTTTTTTTTCATAGCATTAAACTGGAGGTATTTGGATTGCACTGGAGGACCTCGGAGGGACCAAATCTGTCTTGTCCACACAGCATTTGCAATGGTCCTTGGCACATACTAGCCCTCCAATTGGGCCCATGGATTGCCTTGGAGTGTGCTAGTTAGTTAATCTAAGCTACACCTCTGAGTGTCTGACACTTGACACCAAGGGGAGAGCGTGCATTCACTTGAGCAATCGTGATGAATATTGATGCTGTGCTCCAGATCCCTCCACACCCTGTTTTATTTAGCTGTATATATACAGTCACTGGAGTCCAACTGCTGAGTTATTGCCCCCTTAGTGTAGTCTACTTCCAGAGCCACACAAACCTATTTTAGCATTGGTACCACTAGTATTTCTGCAGAGGTCACATTGGAGTTCATATGCTAAGCTGTTTATGGCTGCAGTGCATCAGTTGTGCTGACACCGTGCACCACTCCATTTGCCTATGGCTTGCTGATAGCCTGCAAATGCCTTTAGGTGGTTCTCAATTTTTAATCCTGGTTGGTGATACAAGCAGTCCACACAAAACCCACATCACATAGCTAAGATATATTTGGCATCACTTCCTTCTTGTCAAAAAGTCTGTTTCCCCAGAGCAAAGTCATCTCAGTGAGGCAGATTCAAATGTGTTTAATGCCCTTGTTGTTTGTCTCAATTCAGTTGCAATTCTGTCTTTAAACATAGTTTTCAATAGAAATGCACCAGAATGTTACGAAACCTACATACTCATGGGTGTATCCTGATGCAAACCCTTAGCTTGAAGCAGCTCCTGTGCTTTCCAGCAGATACCTGTGGATTTATATTCAGCTTCACTCTTCTCCTGTCTTCTAAGAGGAGTTCCTCTTTCTGTCCTTCTTCGTGTCTTGTCTACATGCCTCTAATTTAGAACACCATGCCAATGATTCTTTAAAAAAGTGAGTACCTTGCATTTCCTAAAAACATCAATTTGCTCTGAACATAACACATTTCTAAGCAAGATATCAATTCAGCTGAAGACTATAAATTCTTGTTGCCTTTCAGAATTTCAATCAAGTTGAACAAAAAGATTTACAACATTTTATGATCATGAAAAGGTGACACATTTCTGATCCATACTTATGCAAAGATTTGCTGTGTTGTGGCTGGGCCTCCTTTCTGTGAAGATTGCTGGATACTCTCAACAAGTTCTTCGGATGAGTTTTGTCTTATGACATCTGGCATCTGAAGGAGTGCTTGTGAAATCTGCATTACTCAAACATAAGCGTTTTCAGGATCTGCACCCTTAGAATGCTCACCTAAGTCAGCATGATACATCCTGGTAGCTTCTGTTATTTGCAGTTTTGTTGTCCAATTGGTATGGAGATATGTTGATAACAACTTCCTTCTCCAAGCGATAGAGGAGCCACTGTGGAGAGATGTGATACTGGACCTTGTTCTCTCCAACAAGCAGGGGCTGGTGGGGAGTGAAGCCCAAGGGCAGTCTTGGCTACAGTGCTTATGAAATGGTGGTGTTCAAGATCCTTAGGGCCATGAAGAGAGGGCACAGCAAGCTCACTAACCTGGACTTCAGGAGAGCAAACTTTGGCCACTTCAGGGATCTTCTTGGCAGAGTACCCTGGGATAAAAGGGGCCAAATAATGCTGGTTAATATTCAAGGATCACCTCCTGAAAGGTCAGTAGTGATGCATCCCAAGGAAGATGAAGTCAGGAAAAAAAGCCAGAAGGATTTCTGGGGTGAACAAGAAGCTCCTGAACAAACTCAAACACAAAAAGTAAGCCTGCAGAGGGTGGCTGAACAACTATCCATCATATTTAAGAAGTTGTGGCATCCCAGTGAAGTTCCTGCTTCCTGAAAAAGGGGAAACATAACTCCCATCTTTAAAAGGGGGGAAAAAAGGAAGACCCTAGCAACTACAGGCCAGTCAGTGTCACCTTTAGGTCCAGCAAGATCATAGAGCAGATCCTCCTGGAAACTATGCTAGGGCACATGTAAAATAAGGAGATTATTAGTGACAGCCAACATGGCTTCACTAAGGGCAAATTGTGCATGACAAATTTGGTGGCCTTCAACAACAGGGTTACAGCACTGGTGGATAAGGAAAGAGCAACCGATGCCATCTACCTGGACTTTTGGAAAGAATTCAAAGTTGTCCCATATGACATCCTTATCTCTAAATTGGAGAGAAATGGATTTGCCAGATGGCCCACTTGGTGAATAGAGAGTTGTCTGGATGTTTACACTCAGAGAACTGCAGTCAATGGCTCAATGTCCAAGAGGAGACCAGTGACAAGTACTGTTCCTCAGGGGTTGGTATTGGGACTGGTGCTGTCTAACATCTTTGTCAGTGATATGGACAGTGGGATTGAGGGCACCTTTATGGCCAACACCAAGCTGTGTGGTGCGGTTGACACTCTGGAGGAAAGGGGTGCCATCCAAAAGGACCTTCACAAGCTTGAGAGGCAGGCCCATGCCAATCACATGAAGTTCAACAGGGCCATGTACAAGATACTGCATTTGGGCTGGGGCAATGCCAAGCACAAATACAAGCTGGGCAATGAGTGGATTGAAAGCAGCCTTACAGATAAAGACTTGGGGGTGTCAGTGGATGAAAATTTGAACATGGGCTATCAATCTGCACTCACATCTCAGAAAGTCAAATGTATCCTGCGCTGCCTCAAAAGTGTGGTCAGTGAGTCAAGGGAGGTGATTGTTCCCCTCTGCTCCACTCTCATGCAACCCCAATGGAGCACTGCATCCAGCTCTGGAGCCCCCAACACAAGAATGATATGGACGTGTTGGAGTGGGTCCAGAGGAGGGCCATGAAGATGATCAGAGGGCTGGAGCACCTCCCTTATTGAAGACAGGCTGAGAGAGCTGGGGTTGTTCTGCCTGGAGAAGAGACAGTTCTGCAGAGACCTCATTGTGGTGTTCCAGATCTTAAGGGTGACCTACAGGAAAGATGGGGAGGGACTCTTTATCAGGGAATGCAGTGATGGGATGAAGGGTAAGGGTTCAAACTGAAAGAAGGTAGATTTAGATCATATGTAAGGAAGAAACTCTTTGCTGGAATTGCAAAGTTGAGGAAGTGGAACAGGTTGCCCAGAGAAGTTGTGGATGTTCCCCCCTTGGAAGTGTTCAAGGCCAGTCAGGATGGGGCTTTGGGTAACCTGATCTAGTGGAAGGTGTCCCTGTCCATGGCAGGGGAGTTGGAACAAGGTGATCTTTCTTGGTCCCTTCCAACCCCAAGCATTCTATGGTTCTATGATTTTTATCCCTGGATCTCAATTTTTAAAAAGTCAGAAAAGAGAGAAAAAAGAAGGAAATCCCCTCTGAGTACATACAAATTTCCAGACAATAGCAGAGGCTTGGCATTATTCATATTCACCATACCTTGCACAGACTTTAAAACTTTGAATGGCTCCATGCTGTGCAAAAATTGCACCCCAGTCTTACTCCTATGTTACAAATTTCAGTTAAAAGCATTTATATGGAGCTCATGCAACGCTATCATCAAAGCTTAAAAGGCAAACTCTTCATCCTACATGATTTAGAAGAATATTAGAATTTAATTTCAGTTCATTCAGAACTCCTTTGTAAATTAAAGAAGAGGATTTGTGCAAAATCAAGATCAAAAAGGATGTGATAAAATTCTTTAGAATTTCACATAATTTAGGAATTTTTTAGCAGGGTCTCTATTGAACAATAATTCTATTATTCTCTATTTTAGACTCAGAGAGCCCTTATATTCATTTACTTGCTGTTAAAAGAATTATTTCTTGTGAATTGTTCACGTTCTAAACATTACATCTTTGACTACATTTTTCCTAGTTACTGCAGATTCTTGTTTTCTTTTGGAGGGGATTTTAGTCTATGTTGCATTTTATTTTTGTTAATTTATTTTTCAAGATGAGCTTCTAAAAAAAGCAATAACTAGGCAAATACATAGTCACCAGTTGCTGGAGAAATTAGTAAGAATTGTCCTTGTCTTAAGCAATTGAAAATGTTAGTAAATCACAAATGTTTTAAAGAACAAAGGCAGTGTGCTAGGAGGTTTACTTTCAGAGAAAAAAAAAAAAAAAGAGTTTCAGGTAAATAAATTGTTTTTCATTCTTAGTGGGCATCATTGTCATGGTATAGGCAATGTGAAGCCATTAAAGAGTGATCTGGGAACTGGTATAGCCAAGAATATGTTTTTTAGTGATTTTTGAGCCAGAGGCTTGAGGATAACCAAAAGTAGATGCAGAGTTTATTAGATAAATTATAATTAGGCTTGCATACGTGCAGAAGGAGACATGCCTGTTTGATTCTATGCCTTCTCCATGTGCCCATATGAAAGATGGTCACTTTCTCTGTCCCAGCATCCCTAGAGCAAGAGTGAGAAAAAGATCACAGCCAGCAATGCTGCTTGCTCTAATACATGATGGGCTACAACTCTGTCTTAATTAAGATGAGCTGTCAGTCGAGCTGTCAAATTCAAGCTGTCTTACACTCTTACCATCCAAAGTATGTAGAAGTTGCCATTTTCAGTTTGACTTTCCCAGTGAGTCAGAGCATATCTAACATCCCCCACTGATGGCCAGAGCCTAAATCATAGTAGATTGTGTGTTAGAGTCCTAATAAAATCCCATGTAAGTCTTTCACCAGCCATAGTGAACAAGCTTTTAATGAGGATTTTTGTTTTCAGACTTACATTAATGCCCACTGAGCAAGGTCAACAGAAATCATTGCACTTCTAGAAAGAGCACAACTCGTTACCATGTTTTATAAAAATGAATCATCTGCGAGCTGCCTGCACTCACAGCTGTCTTGCTTAACTTACTGAATGGAGCATTGCCTGCTCATGTGTTGTTTAGACGTAGTATAGGGAATAGGTGTCAGAAAAGATGATTTTACCAGGATAATTTAAATAGAACAACAACTGTTAGCTTGTTAGCAATAATTTCCCTTTTGGTGACTGAACAAGAAAGCACTATTCCCCCATGAAGCTTTCCAACCTGCTGGCACCTGCTCCCTATTTCAACATCATGAAGTTTAGTCAGTTGGGCTCCTGGACTGCTGTCTCTGAGCTGGGGCCCATACTTGCCAGGGATGCCAGAACATCAAGAACACGTTCTCATCTTACTCAAAGTGTAATTCTTGCTTTGATATCAAGGACTAGGAAAGTACAGAAGAGGAAATGCTTCCTAGCCAGTGTTTGGTGGTTGGTTTTTTTTTTCCTCCTCTGTCTCTTGCTGGAGCTAATTCTCCCCAAAGTACTTCATTTTGCAGCTGGACAAAGTGTTCTGAACTTTTCTTACTTAATCGCTTAGATCTTCTGTAAGAACCTTCCTGAAAGGGGATTTCTAAAAAGGGGAAAGAAAAAAAAAAAAAAAAAGCTAAGCATACCTATTGCATCTCTTTTTAATTGTTATGAGACTCTTGTTATGAGTGATACACTAATTATCTGCTCTCAAGGGGGTCAAATAATTGCAGGGATTTGAGTTTAATTAGCCTTCCCTACCTATTTTACTGTTTTTTTTTTTTCCCTTTTCAACTAAGTCATAACTGTAAAAATGAAAATAAACAATTCTTGCTCAGTTTCTCATCATAATGTAACGCAGTCCAAGTCACTTCTCAACTCCCACTCAACATTCAGAAAACAGAGCATCTCACACAGAGCACCTGCCATCTTGCTGGATGGTTCCATATGTGATTATCTAGGAGATTTATGCAGAGATATAACAGCAAACTTAAGACAGAGAACAATGTTTTCTCTTACTGGGGGCTCTGGTTAGCCACTGATTAAAAATTGTGCAGGTATCTCCATGTTCTCTTCCTTGTCTTGCCTTTTTTCTTTAATAGAAAAAATATAAGTAAAATCTGTCAGAAAAACTCAGACTGCAATAAGGATAAAGATATTTGAGCATGGATATGGAATACTGAAGTGTGCTACTGATGCTGTTTTCACCTTCATAATCCAAACTTGTTTAAGAACTTCTCAAAAAGATTATTTATTTTGGCATTTTAGGCATGTTCTGGTTGCAAAATTAAAATGTGGATTTTTATTTCCTGTATCTCAGAAAACATGTTAAAAATATTTTGGTAAATTAGTTTTCATTTCAGTTAGCTAATTTGTCCATAAAGGAGTCAGGCATGCAAGTTTACGATCAAAGCTCATGTAACAGAGTTACGAAAACTTTTGAAGAAGATCCAGAAAGGGCAGTATATGCTTGTTTCACTAACTGCAGCAGTAAATGTTCTAAACTATGTGTATTTTAAGAGCTGGTTGTGCTTTGTGACAGCTCTAGAATCTGTAGAGAATGTCCCTATGAAATACAGGAAAATCCATTACTTTGTTACTATCAGTCATTTGATTCCTTGTCTTTATGTTGGAGAAAAAAAAAAAATCCTACTACATTTTTTTTAACAGTAACTGCTACCAACACTGACTTCAAAGGAGAATTCATTAAAATTTTTCCTCACATTTATTCTAAAGAAAGTTCAGGAAATAATGATGCTATACTTAGTGAGGATAATAAGAATGAATAGGACTATTCTTAATAATCTTTATATCTATTGTGCATTAGCATATGAACAACAGACATCTAATATTTTTGGCTGCTTTCTTTAACCTCCCTTCTCTTTGTGTATGTGACATGTCAGTATTTTGAGTTTTTACTTCTCAGCTGACTGTGATGACTAGCTAAATACCAGTATAACTAATCTGAATTATTTCAGCGGCTCTGGAAGTCAGCTGTGCCAGCCAACTGCCCAACGGAAGAATTCCTTGGAGTGTGGTTGTATAACCTGCAGAAGACTTATTAATTCAAATAATTTGAAAATGAAAGATAGATTCAGCCTCTGCTGTAGTCCCAAAGCAGCAGTAATTTATCAACTGGAACTAGTGTTACCAGGGACCTGAGTTAATTGATTGAAATGAATAAGTCTCCATGTGTCTTGAAATTTTAGAGTAATTCTCTAGTGCTATTCATCTTGGTGACAGAGAAGAACTTCCGTGATGAGTCTGTGGCTGCTAACAACTACTATTTAATTTAACTAAGGTTATTATAGGTAGAATGTTCTGTTTCTAAATTTAAACAGCTTAAGCGCATCTCCCAAGCACTAAGGAAGACCTCCTCAGATAGCTGCATGGATTCCACAGCTCAGGAAGAAGAAAATAGTATAAATGAAGCTTTGAGAAAATGGAAAAGTGATGTGGCTCCTGATCTGCAAACAAAACAATGCTTTTGATTTTGAGGACAATTTTAATGTTATTTGTGTTAACACTGCATTCACCCTGCTTGAGACTTGTCCAGACTCACCTCCCATAAGCAGGCAAGAGCATTGGCCTTGTAATACATACAGAATTAACAAAATGGAAGTCTGTAAACTACATGAGCACCAAATTGCACTGGTAGGTGACAACATTAATCCAGCCTTGCATATTACAGAGAAGGTGAGAAGGGAAGCACACTTTCTCCACTATCACACTTTCTCTTCCTGCTAGCAGGAAGCTCCCAAGTGGTTTTCTCACAAAAAGATCTCCACCTCTTTCCAGCTGGTTTCTATATTTCCTAATGACTGCGGCAAGTAGGAGGGAAGGACATAGCATTCTCCTGCATTCCCTTGGGTTGTAATTTCTCCAGCAAATCTGGTTTATTTAGTAAAATGTAGTTTCTTCGATTTGAAAACATCTTCTGGAAATACACCAGTCTCAAGCAAGAGGTCCCCTAAGATCCTCGGGAATAAAATTAGTTTTCAGAGGAAGTCAGTTTCAGAGGAGGTGAACTATCATCCCAAGAGACCAGAAACAAGTTCCAAAGGGAAATTTATATGTTGCAATGCTCAGTGTTACAGTTGTAGGCGGCCTGGTGCCATCCTCAGTTGTAGAACAGCTTCATGAGCATCATTTGCACCACTGGCTCAGGTACGCTTTCCTTCCATGGAACACATGGAGCTGGGGATGCTGGAAGTATGGGAGAGTGCATAGCTTAAGCCACTAAAGATGCTAGGGGAGGCATATTTCTGAAGGCATACTATTCTTCAGGAGACGGGTATCTAGCTGAAGTGTCTTATCTTTTTTTCCCTAATGTTAAAATGTTTAAAATGGTATCTTTCTTAACCAATTGCACCTCCATGAAGATTCAGGAAGAGCAGAAGTACTGACCTTGCTTGTGTTACTTTATGTAACACAAAGCAATTCCTGACAGATGATCTTCAGCAATATAAAACTACATCTATGTGTTATGTTGACCTTGGCTGACCACCAGGTACTCACCAAGTGACTCTATCACTCCCCTTCTTCCACTGGCTGAGGTGAGAAATTATGACAAGAGACTAATGGGTCAAACTACATGAGCCATTGTCCTGTGAGTTAGAATAGAACTAATTCTGTTCAGTTATTTTAATTTTCAGCTAAGTCTCTTCTAACTAACTGCACTTTCTGAAGTTAATGACATATTTTTGCAGAAAATGCCTGCTTCTGGTAGTGACAATGCTCAATGTTTAGACTCACTACCAACAATTAGCATGCAGAAAAGCTCTTTCTTATACTTGCTCCTACATTGACCAGGGTCACCACTAAATCTTGTGTACCATGTTGGGGTACAGAAAGAAAAAGGCCGCACCCACTAGGAGGACCAGACAGCCCAAGTGACCTTAAAGCGATCAACAGGGTATTCCATTTCATCCATGTCACATTCAGTATAAAGCTGAGGGATCACAGGGGTCAAGCTCTCTTCTTCACTGGTGTCTGAGGATGGTGTCTGAGGACTCTGTTCTGCCTTGGATCCAAATCCATGAGTTCCTGAATCTAGTTCCAGAATCCAGCTCCTAAATCCAGTTCCCATATGCCACTGAGTCCAATCTGGGACTTCCCCAGTGCCTGCTCCACAGCATTAGTGGTAATGGTGACATAATTGCCATTTGTTTGACCATCTGCTCTGCCTGGTGTAATTCTGGGGAGGTTCTTGCATTCTTGAAACACTTGCAATCCTTTTCACGTATCTTTTAGCCCATCTGACTCTTCTTACTTGAACATAAGAAGTGGGAGGGTCGGCAGTAGAAGCTCCTGTTATGCCAATGTAAATTCTCTTGTATTTCTTCAATCCGCTCTATCGGGCTGCTGTATTGCCTCTGCCAGCATGGCTGAGGCATGGAAAGGAGGAGATGAGTCAGCAGTGAGATGTTTAGAAAGGGTAAAGTGAAGAGTGGCTGTGCCACAGAGTAAATACATCCCCCAGTGCTCCCCACAGACCTGTGACCCAGCTGCCCACAACACTTCAGCTTACATCCCCGTCTCTGCATTCGTCTGGGTTTCCTTTCTCAGACTATTCAGGAATTACCTATATGTCATCTAGATTTGGAGTTATATGATGGTTGAGTGTTCATTCCTGTTGACCACAATAATAGGACAGAGAGCACTGCCTGGCCAAGCTGATACAACCCCTGACAACATCTATTCAAACACGAACAAGGACTTCTTGCTCTGAAGGTGTCTGTATCAACCAGCCCCTGTGTTCTGAGGTGGGGTTGGAAGTGAATGTGTGTCACAAATGACGGTCACCTTCTGTCTGCAGCTTCGACATCAGCAGCTTGGCATTAAAAATCCAGTGGCTTAATTGGTGAATAGTCTGCCAATCACATTTACAAAACTCACAGGAGGCATTTTTAAATTCTTGCATTTTTGAAACTCTTGTGATCTTTTTCATATATCTTTTAGCCCATCTCTCTGTTCTTACTTGAATAAAAGAAGTGGGAGGATGGAAAAGAGAACAGCAAGGGCTTCAGAATCTTGTTATAAATATACACAGCATCATCTGTAGGTGGTGATATAAAAATCACAAGAAATGTTCCTCTGTGTTACTGTATATAGATACGCCTGGTTGGTCAAAGTCTGCCACTACAAACACCAGGAATATAACCACAATGCTGAAAGTCATTATCCTGCTTGCTCCAATAGTCTCATTAGTAAGTCTGCCTTTGAATTCCTTAAGTCTGCGTGGTTTTAGCTGTCTCAAGAATTAATTTGTCAATAGCTAGCTTTTGCAATCACTGGCTCATTCCAGCTAAAATTGCACTAGAAAGTTGTTGTCTGAGTTACTTTATCTGTATTTTAGTTCTTCTGGCTGTGTGTCGATTGTATGTCAGTCTGAATTTTGAGGTGGTGTTTGTTTTAAATGCAGCTACCTGGATGGTTTTGGTCTTATACTTCTCCCTGGCTGTCCAGATCACTGTGAAATTTCCACATCCTGTTTCTCATTTTCAGGAATTAATTGTCCTGCTTCTTTCTCTTTTGCCTCACCACCTTGGAGAACCTTCACTGATATCACATCTTCAGGCATAAGTTAGTCAGAAGTACAACCTCAAACCTCCAACCAGTGTTTCACTAGTACCTCAGATAAGTATCAGAACAGCTCTCTTAAAATATGTTACCAGTGCTGAAATATTCATCTATCAGTTGAAATAAAAGAAACTCTTAACCTTTTTCTATGACTTTAAGGATATCCAGGAGAATATAGGACTGTCTGGAAAGACATTTTTTTTTCAGTGAGGTATTGATTTTGAGGAAGTTTTTGAAACATGAAGTTTTATGAGGTCCAGGGCACTCTGGTCACTTCTGATTGCAGATAGGAATAGAGTTCTGAAATGAAAACCTGGTTTTATTGATCTAAAAAAGACGATTTTGATAGTGTGACGTTTTTTAAATGGGTGTTGTTTCAAAAAGATACAGGTGTTGTTCCAGTGTGAAACACAAATCAATTTCAAAACCTTCAGAGCTCATAAAATTGTCAGATTGTTTGTTGCTAATGAGTTACATGTCAGGAGGGACTCAAGAGGTTACAAAGATTAGACTGGTTTTTTGCACATTTTTCTTAGCAAAATATTCTTTCTGAAGAGGGGATCCCCTGAATGGCAAGAAGGAGCGGTGTCATCTGTGTTACAGCATTTACAGAAAGGGGCTAGTGATGCATCATCCATGTTTTCAGGGCAATGGCACCCTGAAGGCAATGGAAGATTATTTCACCTACTAAAAGCATCCTGAAGTTCAAGGCTGGCTGAGCGCCCGGGCAAAACACACTTCTCCTCAGGACAACAGGTTGTTGGGGTGGTAGCATAGCAGAGGCACTGCTGCCTACTTCTCCCATTTCTGAACCCTAGAAAGTCAGGCTGGCTTCTGCTGCTGCCCCTGCAAATGCATGGGTGAGAGTGTGTGCAAAATAATTTGTCCGTGGAGGAGTATGGGGACACGGGATGGGAGCACACTCTTCCAACAGCAGCAAGAATTGCTCTGCCTACCTCCCTGTAGGTGTCTGCAAAGAACCAGAGCAGCAAGATGGAATTCTTATGGCTCTCTTGTTCCCCCTGACTCCCTCAGCTTTTCCTGTGCCAGGAACAGGAGCATCACAGCTCTTTGTTTTAGGGCAACCAAATTTAACATTCTGTGCACTCTGAAAAGCCATAGGCAGCTCTGATAAAGACCTAGCATCCCCATTAGAGACAAAAATAGTGTGGTGGGTTGACCCCAACTGTCAGCTAAGCTTCCACTCACTCGATCACTCCCCCACAGTGGGATGAGGGAGAGAATCACAGGGCCAAAGTGAGGAAAAATTCATGGGTTGAGAAAAAATAGGTTTGATAAGTGAAGAAGAAAGGAAAAAAATAAGTGATGCAAAGGCAATCACTCACCAGCTCCCACCAGCAGACCAATGCCCAGCCAGTCTCAAAGCAATGGCTGTATTGCTGAGCACTATAATTTGTGGAATGGAAAGTCTCTTTGGTCAGTTCAGGTCAGCTGCCCTGGCCATATCCCCTCCCAATCCCTTGTGCATCCCCAGCCTGCAATAGCTAAAACACTGATGTGCTATCAACGGTGCTTTGGTCACAAATCTAAAACACAACACTGGCTGCTATGAAGAAAACTAACTCCATCCCAGCACACATAAGAACAGCACTAGGAATTTTCATGGAGTTGTTTATCAAGCCTAGTAAGCAAGGAAAAAAAAAAAAAAAGTTTAGGGCAAAAGCTTAAAATAGGGTTAAAACAAAGTTGAAACATGATTTCACATATGGTCTTAGAGTCATGTTTCAGTGCAGTTTTTTACTATATATGGTAATACTGAATGTTTATTATAGTTCAGAATATCACAAAGCATTTTCTTAAAGCTTTTTTCTTTGTAAAGTTTGAATGACTTGAAATATATTTTTGCTGACAGTTGGGAGTCGGACTAGCAAGGCCTAAAATTTATGAGCTCAGTTTTGCATTCAAAACATCTATGTTTGTGTGTTCACAAATATTCATTTTGTTTCCCTTACTGACACAGCAGATTTTATAACTTTTATGTCCTGTTTATTTTAAAAACTAATATATTCCCACTAATGAATATCCATTTGCTTTTTTTTTGCTTGTGTTTATTTCTAAATTTTCTTTATATTCTTGAGATTAATATGATAAAACATTTGGAGGACTTCTTTGTCTCACTTCTGGGACTTATTGCTCTTTGTATTTCTTGGGGCTTGCATCTTTCTTCAGAACACTGTAAGATGTAGTCTGGACATATTGTATTAAATAAATGAACAAACTCTTTGCATCAGGCATTTAACATCACAACAACCCACTCTCTTGTTTCTTGAAATTCAACAACAGCATCACTGGCATTGTTGTTTAGTATTTCCCCTTCCTGGTAAATGTTTAAGAAAGGTGCTGGGGAAAAAAAAAGAAAAAAGACCACAAAAAAGACACAAACAAACCCCAACAAAACAAAAAAATAAGACTTTTCTTACACAAAGAAAAGGTGTTTAAAAATTCCCAAACCCTTAAGAGCCCCCTTTATTTCCAGCCTGTGTAGGTGGCACTGCTCTCAAAGTCAGGCTTTTATTCTTCGAAGTGTTTTAACAGGAGCTGTCTTTGGGGACCATTTCAAGGTAATGAAACCAAGTTAATACTTGACAGCATCTTTGCTAAGTATGGATGGGCACATCCCAGGGACAAGGGCAATTCTTTCTGTTCAGACTGTCTTTTGAAGCTCTCTCTTTTTCTAATCTTCTGGCAGTACTCTAGCCATCTCCTCTGAGTAAATGTTACACAGATTATTTCCCTTAATGGAAATAAAACCTCGTGTTTCATAGAGTGGAGGAATCTTATGCAGGTAGGCAACTGGCTGAAGCTGGTTCTCCCCGACTATGCTGTGCCTCAGTTGAGGGATGCTGCATGCTAAGGGACTGTCAGTACAACTTCTCCTAGAAGCTTTAAATTGCTTAAGCTCTCTTAAAATGAAATTGCAGAAGCTATTTCTCTTCTCAGTGTGCAAGCTAAAACAAAGCACATCACTTCTGTTGAAGAAAGGGCTCAGCTTGCTCTTAGCTTCAAATACTAACAATTCTATGTGGCAGATTTAGCTAAACAGAAATACCACTCAAGAGAATCTGTAAAAATTATAACCGTCTGAAAAATGTGGATCCTTCCAAAGACTTAAAGGTAGCATAAAACTTCACCTGAGTAGCCTTTTCATACTTTTGATAGATAGTCAGAGAGAAATAAGGTCTCCCTTCAGCTTCCTCTTCTTTAGGCTAAACAGCCTCAAGTTCCCAGAGCTGTTCCTCATAAGACATCCTCAAGACCCTTCACCGTCTTTGTTGTCTTTCTTTGAACCCTCTCTAGAACCTCAATGTCCTTCTTGTCCTGTGGCGCCCAAAACTGAACACGGTACTCCTCCCTTTCCTGTTTCTAGCAGTCACTGGTTTAACATATAGGATACCTAAAAGAGTGTCTCCTCTATATGAGATGCAAAGGGCTTCAAAATTACTAGATTCTGTATAAGTGTTGCTTTTCATGTGAAGACACACAGTTCATTGAAATCACAGGTCTGCTGCTGGCAGACTTGCTAAAGTAGGTAGAAAAACCAAACCAAACCAAACCAAACCAAACCAAATAAAAACTGTTGACATTTTTTCTTTCTTTCTTTTATTTTCTGGGAATTGGCAACATCAGAGAAATACAAATCATCATTGTTATCTTCATCATTATATAACAAATTTCTGAACAATTAGCCTTTTTTCTGCCGCCCCCCCAAGTAAATATTTTCCAAGACTTTCCTAATAGGGAAGCTGAGTATTTCAAATGTCTGTGAGCACAAATATTTCTATATGCTCCCTAATATAAATTTATTTTCTTTACATTTTTATTGTGATGGTTGTGTGACCACTCTGATTTTGCACTGTATGATGCTATTGAGACCTGCAACATCCATTAAATGGGGTAAATAAAAAAAAAAAAAATCCTGTTCCTACTGAGAAAAACTTTTATCTACAAGACATCAGATCACTGAAGACCATAGAAATACATGCAAGCTAGTCTGGAATGGTTGTTCCACACATACAATACAATTACCATACCAGCTTGTCACACTTCACTAGGATTCACTATTTAGAACTAAGATCTCACTATTTTATTTCTGCCAGCGCTTAGTCTGCAAACACAGGGCAGAGTAAAACTATAAAAAACCTTTTTTAAATGTGAGGGAAAAATAAGCAGTTGTCTTATAAATGCAGATAACACATAACAAACGAATGTCTGGATCAATATATATTTAGTTAGGAAATAAAGCCACATTCCACATCTGAAACACGAATTTCACCCCACCTATTTCAGTTTCCAGAATCATTCAATATGACTTGAGAGCAACTTGCTGTCCAAATGAATACTTTATAATGTTCTTTTCCATATACATGTAGGACTTGCTTAGCATAGGTCTTTTAAAATGTCACTTGCTGTGTCTTCTTTTATAGGTCTCTGCTTAGGTTTGCCATCTAACTTGTCCACCAGAGCTTGTGGTGCTGTAAGAATAGCTGTGCCTCCTACTGCTTCTGCAAAGTGGACTTGCAGTTTGTGATGATCACAGACTCTTAGGCATGTCTAGCTATCAACCTCATAAGCCTACAGTCTGCAGGAACATGGGTGCTGTTTCTGCTGCTTTTTGAAGTGAAAATCTTCTTTAACTTACCCAAGGTAGTATCCTGAACTGCACGTTGATTTTACTTTAATTTTATAATTTATATACAGGCAATCATTATATATTTCATGCAACACTACTATCCCTTAGGCTGATTTTTTTTAACATAACAACTAGATTTTATTTCCCTAAATATTCTTCTCCAAATGTTTGTAATATAATAATGAATATTAAGCCCCCTAACTACAGAGTCACCACCAGCTGTTCAGCACTAGATATTGACTTACTGAAGGCTCACAATGTGACTTTTCTGAAGCTTTCACAACACATCAAAGCTTTAGTGGTTTGTAAACAATGATCAGATCTAGAACCTGATTTATTTTTATTGCAATCACAAAGGACTTGGAGAAAAAAAAAGTGTCTCTCAAATTCAATGTTGTGTGGGTATTTTTAATTATTTTGATTATGGAACAGAAAAATATTTTTAAAGCTCTTCATATTTACCTGGGGAATTATGTAACTGTAACATCAATCAGAAATGGAAAAATTCTTAAGATTCATGAAGATCTTGTCTATCTGACTTACACATTTCTAGCTATTATCATTAGTATTATTCCTAGAATAAGAATATAATAGATGGAGTAATATTTTCTGAAATATTATTAATGGAATGGGAACATATGTTGTGCATTTTTTTTTCCCCATTCAGGGAAAGGTACCTTTCTGATTAGAACTCAAACTATGTAACATATTTGCATAATGGTGCACTACCTGGCCATATTAAAGACTTGCTGGAAGTAACCAGAAAACAGTGTCTTTTTGCTCTAACATTTGGTTCAGTGGCAGGCTTATCATTTTAAGGCTAAGCCAGAGAGACAGACACAAATATTCTATTATTTGTAACTCACTTGCCAAGCTATCCTTTTCTCATCTTGCTCTAAGTCTGGTAAAGTTGTGTAGAAAACAACTAGGGGACCTTCCTGGTAACAAGCTGATCATGAACCAGCAATGTGCCCTTGCAGTGAAGACCAATGGTATCTGGGGCTACTTTAGGAAGGAAGCATTGCCAGCAGGTTGAGGGAGGTGATGCTTCTCCTCTGCTCAGCACCAGTGAAACACATTTGGCATGCTGGGTTCTGAGCTCTCTGGTATGAGAGAGACATGGACATACTGAAGCAAGTTGAGTGAAAGGCCACTTAAATGATGAAGGGTTTGGAACAGGAGGAGGCTGAGACACTGTGACTGTCAGTTAACAAAGAGTGGGTCTGTTCAGGTGCAATGGAGGAGTGTGCCCTTACAGTGATGCTTCTTTTGACACTTCTCCCCTCCTTTCTTTTCACCCTTCTGATCTCTCCACAAGTAGGACCATATTCACTGAAGTTACAAGACTAATGAGTAGGGGGAAGAAGTATCTTAGCATGGATGTCCTTTCTTGAGTATTGCATCTAAAGAACAGATGACTTTGATTCAGTTTTCTGGGACTAGAAGATGCCTTCTTCCAGCTTGAAAATTCTTTTTTAATTAGACTAGCGTTCGTTGTGTTCATACCCTCATAATTTCCCTGATACTTTTTCTACCTTTCAGAGTTTTATTTATATACTTTATCACGTGAAACTCCTTTTGACTATTTCTTAATGAACACATCATCAATGTTCTCCGGCCCTGATGCCAAATTATATAAGCTACATGTGTCACATTTGTCTCCAGGCCTCTCCTTGGGCCTTTCCAAACCTAAGATATGATGTACTCGGATGGGAAGGAAGTTATTCTAGTTTACTTTGTTTAAACCTCACAGTCAGTGAAACAATGTTAGGATTTTGTTGCAAACCTTTTCAGTAAAGTTGGGTGTTACATTCCCCTGGGCCACAAATGAAGTGTGCATGAATATTTGGTGGTGCTAAACCTTCTGGGGTAGTGCTGGAGGACTGTGTAGGATGGAGGAACCCCAACTCAGTGCAGCTTCCAGTGCCTATTGGAAATAGTTCCTGATCCTTTGCAACCCTCAAACTATGACTAGTATTGCCCAGAGACTGTGGGTCAGCCTGGGCCAAAACTGTCATGATGCAAAAGAACAAGCCTTCTGAGCAATAAGTGATTTGGAGTCTAAACACACTCTCTGGCCTTTTCTTTTGGTCAACATAGAAGTGATCTCAAGAAATGGAGTTTGTGTCATAGTATCAGGAAAGGGAAATTTTTTAAACTATTTCTTTCAATGGTCTCCTATATTGAAAAGGACTGCAGACTTTTCCTGCTGCTTCTTAAAGACCTTGCAGATTTGGGAATGACATGTAACTCTTATGAGCTTCAGATTAATTTCCTATTCAATCTGGAAACTGAAATAGTCTCAGGCTGGTTTTTAGCTGCACTCCAGTGATCCAAGTAGAGCACGGATGTTGACTGCTTTGCAATTAAAACTGTTTTTTTCATCATTTATCAGCACGGCTTTTATGATGGAATTTACATGGGAATGCAGAGAAATAATGAAAGGAAAAGCAGTTATTTCTGAATAAAAGCATTGCAAACAAAAAAGTAAAACATAGACCTAAAACCAAAATTAATGATTCAGGCTATATCTAATTTAAATGGTACTGACAGTACTCAGTCTTTATTGAAGCTGAATTTGATTTTCCACTTTAAATTGCTCCACTGAGTTTATAGATTTACTTTTTCAAACAAAACCTGAAACCATGTCCACACATCTTATTTTATAGATTTTTCTTTCAAATTGTTGTATCTGGGCAGATTTAGCTGTTGATTGTTTGATGGACAAGGTTTGCTTCTGGTTTTTTTTTAGTAATTTTCATTTCCTTTGTAACATTTCAAAATGTCATCTGATGTATTTACTCTGATAAAAAAGAAGAAATTAGTTGTCAACTAAGACTGAAAGAAAAAGGAAAGGAAAATAAGCTTTTAGCTAGTACACCTAGCTAAACTAAATTACTTTATCATATTGATTAACTTCTCTGGAAATCACAGAGGAAATTAATTAAGAATTTTCATGGTTTATATTTGCAATGACAGCTTTGTTTTGAAACATAAAGGGCAAAATTTGCAGTTCTTTTAGTCATGCCTTTTTAAGTAAAAAATTATTATTATATCCTGATACTCCTGGGCACATAGCTCTGCTCTTCAAATGCTACATCAAACCATATCTTCCTATCAATAAATATATATTTTTTTTTTACCTTTTACTGGAATCTACCAATAACTCAATTCTTGTACTAGAAATTGGATAGCCAGAACAGTGATCACCTCAGTGCTATATGTAAATGTTACCTTCTTGATTTGAAAAGAGATGTATCTGCTCACTCTTCAGTTTCAGTAAGACTGGAGTGGAAAGCTCAGACTGCTGAGTTTCAGGAAGGCTGTCCAAATACTGAACTTGAAAGATGTTCCTCCTCTGCTTAGAGTTCTGCCAAGCAGTTAATGCACCTACAGTAAAATAGTGTCCCAGCCTTCTGTTGTTGCATAAAGAGGGTGAGTTCAGATAAGAGCAAGGGAATAACAGATAAGAAAAAAGGATAAGAATTCTACAGGTTTTAATTTCCTTTCAACTTTTTTTTTTTTTTCTTGTCCAAACTGTTACTAAATTTAATATTCATTAAAGCCCAACCTAGGGCAAGAGACCGGTAGGTTTTCCTACAGTGTGTTGCTTGAGTCTTCAAAAACTCATCTAGATCAAGAACTGTAGTAAAGAAGTATAATTTATATTAGTGAGAGGATCAGGAATACTTGTATTGAAGAGAGTTCAAATCCTTCTAAGCTCTTTAGGAAGAAAAAAAAAAAAAAAGACAGTACTAGAGTTCTGGGATTCTTTCAAAATCCTCAGAGGGGTGATACTTACTATAGAAGCAGATGGAGAAGAGTAGGGGAGAAATTTCAGGCTCTGTTAGTTACTGCTCTCCCACAGAGAATGTCTTTGTGACTGTCTTTAAGTTGCTAGGTTATAACCAGACTAGCAGATAATGCCTAACTCATGAAAATCCTAAATCTGACCACCTCTTAAAGATCTGTATACCTCTATTTGCCACTGTTCAGGAAAGGTGAACCCAGATCAAGGCAGATATGGAAATGGATTATTACAATGTTTGGGTAAATGAGGAGTCTAAGTAAGAAGAGTAGAAGAGCTTGGATTATTCAACCAAGGAAAAGAAAGACTGAAAAGACATGTTTTCTTTCTGTAAACACACTGACGAGGACAGAGATACACCAGGGAAGGAAACTTAACTTAGGGATAATTTTGACACAAGTATATATATACATTTAAATGAATCACGAATAAGTCTAAGTGAGAAGTTTGATTTGGATTCCTAACTATCCTAAAGGAACAACCTTTCACTTGGAGAAGCTGGGCAAAAAGCCTAACCAGTTTTGGAGGGGTGTTTGATCAGTTTATGAAAACCATTATTCGGTGTGGTTTCCTGCAGAGCTGGCTTTAGGCACTGGCAACAGTGGGCAGTTCCTTAGCTTATCAGAATTATTGAGAGAGGATAGGGAGAAGAAAATTTGGCTCCAGACCTCATGGAGTACTAAACCTCTAACTCACTCATTATGTCTTTTCTTTTGGGTTTTCATGGCCTCAAAAAGTAAAAGCTTCTTGACAAGCAGAAGCAACAAACTAGTGCCTTGAATACCTATCTCCAGTTTTGCTCTTGGTGGTGTCTGATAAGGCCGCCAGGGCGGAGCAATGTCATATCACAGCACCTCCAACATACACCCCAGCCTTGCCTTCCCTCACTGCCTTGATTTCAGCACTGACTATTGAGATCAACAACTACTTGAGTCTACATAAAACACACTCTGTGCATACATGCGTGTATCTTTCTTTGAGTCTCTCTCTATGCGGTGTCAAGTTTAAGAGCATCCTACCTGAGGAGTGATAACTCTTTACTTCTCCAGCAAAATATGTCTATCAGCCTAAGTGCCATAATCATGGGCTCCAACAAGGGCCAAACTGAGCTGTAGCTGTCAGTTTGAATGCCCACACAGCCAGCTTCATTGTGAAAAAATATCAGTTTGTTTTGGAAAATGAGGAGACTGTTGACAAAGATTGAGGATATTCCTGTCCTCATCCTAGATCATATGTATTTTCGGTGACTCCACCATAAGGAGTTTGCCACCATCATGACTTGTTAACATAAGATGTCTTTATTTCTAAATACTTAGGAAAAAGCTTTATTTCCTGTTTCTCTTTTTCTGCCTAATGAATCAGAGACCTATCTTACATTATTTTGTTGAGGGAAAGGACCTAAAAATACTAAAGTATTCCAGGATGGTAGTATTTGAAATGTGAAATAAGTATGAGTAGTGAAGAATGCACATAGACGGTCATTTCTTTTGGTAGGAAGGCTGGCATTTACGTAATCTTGGTCCTTGGTCACTAGCTCTTGTTCACATGCAACTTCAGTTTATGCTGTCCTAGCTATGAGGAGGCTGCACAGTAGGTGAAGTTGGGGGCTAAGCAGGATTAGAAAGAACTTGGAAAAACATGAATGCATTTGCTGAACTATTTCACTGTGCACAAAAAAATGGCATAGGAATAAGTGAAGGAAGGGGATGGAACGATAGCTGCCTAAATGAGACTGCTGCTTGCTAAGCTTGTTAAGCTAAAGCTTGAGGTATAATTGAACTGTTTGGAAGGAAAATTTTCTGGGGGCTAGGGGAGCAGTAGAGTAGGACACTGTGTGAAAAACATCCTTATTTATGGGGATAGAGGTTAGTTAAGACCAACTTTGGCAGCCAATGAAGCAAAATGGTGCTCTAAAGAGTGAGTAAAGGAGATGTTAATGAAATATTAAATCATTGCCAGAAAATAGGGTACATCAGTGTACACAATATTTATGGCACAGATAAATTATATATCCTTCTAGAAAACAGAATGAAAAGATAGCAATTGAAGGAGATGCCTTGAGGATTCCAGATACAGATAGTGTCAGTAGAAATTGGATAGTAACTTGTGTATAGATACTTACCATCAGTGCATTCCACAAATAAGTACATTTGCTGTTAAACATATGTCTCTGGCATTCAATTTTAGCTATTTCTTCATCTGCTTGAGAATTATTTACAAAGTACAGACTGGTATTTCATGCAGAGGCTGAAGATGACAGGAATTTCAGTACTGGGTTTGTTATGAGCAAGACACCAGATCTCTTTAAAACACTTAGTCAAGAAGACAAGGAACAGTTATCAGATACACCGTCCCTTAAAAAGAACAATTCTGTGAATAATACTTAACATCATCCTTTATAAAACAGTCACTTCTTTTGGGAAAATAGTTCTGTGAGTCTAATTGCATGTAATTCACCAGTAGATACATAATTATAATGATACATCCCATGATGACTTTGTGTGTGGTAAATGTCATGCACAAAATGAACAAAGAAATAGGATTATATTAGAAATTAAGTATAACTACAGCATCTTAAAATCACTTTCTGAAATTACAACTCCTGAGTCTGTACATTGCAGGAGTCTGACAGTCCAGGTTATAACTTTTTGAAAAATGATTTCTAAGTCTTTATTTTATGTAAATGACATATGCTTCTGGTCTCAGTACCTTGTGCACATTTTAGCATCCTGTGTTAGTTTTCTTTGCTTAAACTAGAGGCTGGTGGTTTTGATAAGTACTGCAGTAGTACATTAGACTGTTTTCTTCCACTCATTTTAAAATTACTTTTCATAACAAACACAGAAGTGAGGTAGGTCTCTTGTAACTGCACAAGGACTCCTCAGGACCAGTAAATCTTACCAAATAGCTTCTGACAATCTGGTACATTCTCTATAATAAAGAAGCAGCAGCACCCTACCAATGGGCCTAATGGTTTAGAGCATTTAGAGATATTAACTAGTTTTGTGCACAGAGATTCAATTCCTTCCACCAGTTCTGGCTATGAGCAATGGAGAATACTTTAAGTGTGTAGGTCTTAAGGCAATCAGTGCTTCAGACAGTGAAAATCTTAAGCTATGTAGTCAGCGTCCAAAGGACATTCTCTTTAGAAACAGTACTAGGCTTATGCGGTACGTTTTTAGAAGTTATTTGTAGCCTACTTATAATAGGGAGAGCCTTCAAAAGCATAAGCTGAGCATTAACATAAAGGAATTAACCCTTTTTATGGGTTGTGTCATTAATTTTAAAGTCCTTCTTAAGCGTCCTTCCCAGAGAGAAGCTGATTTGGAGCTCTAATGCAGTAGACTTTGCAGAGCTAGAGACTTTTAGTAAATATGTAATAGGGTGAAGGATGTACTGTACCAAGGGTGGAAGATAGTTTACATACCGTTCCACTGATTCCTGTAAGAGATGAACTTTGACAGATTTGTGGAAGTGTTAAGAACTACCTGAAAACGTGGCCATATCTCCAGTAGTAAATGTAGCAGACCAAGGGCTGCTCTCTGTCCTTGAAGCTATCTGGCACAGCATGTCCACAGGACTGAATCTGCTAACATCCCAAAACCAAGTGACAATATCCATATTGCCTACAGGACACGGCCACTGGCTCATGTTAAACTTAAAAAACACACCTGGGAGAAACACTAGTTGGCCTCAGGCAAAATTATGGAGCATGTTAACAAATTAATGGTGTGAATAATTACATGCCAATGCCTAGACAGATCCCCTGGTCCTGTTTGTTTATTGGTACAGACTTAGGCAAAGACTACAGTGCAGCAGTTGTCTAGAAATGGCAGAATTACAGGTAGCAAAGAGGACATCTAGGGCAGCAAATATATTCCAATTTAGGACAGACAAATCACTTTCACACTGAGATTTGGTGGATTAGGTATAGGTTTAAGATTTGAAAAATAGGGTTGCAACCTTAGACAGCTGTTCAAGAAACCTTAGAAAAGTAGATAAAGTGTTCAGACTTATTTTTCTTTTAAGTGAGACTGATGGATTTTGCGAAGTGTTAATGACATTTAAAGTGTCAAATGACTGCTGCATTTTCTTTCTCGGTTTCTGCTGTACGTCTGCTGAGATATATAGGAATAATTGGTAAATACCTTCTAAAAGCAAGGTGATATACAAATATATGTGAATCACCAACCCACATACAATCTATCAACAAGATAGTGTTGTGTGGGATCATTTTTCAAAAACTAATGTACTTCACAGATATTAAATTATCATGACAGCTTAAGGTTAAAAAAACGTTTGGTCAAGGTTGTGGCCAGTTTCAAATGTGTGTTTTCCTCCAAGGGTTGTCTTTTCAAGTTGAATTTTATATCCTTATTATAATAAGATTTTATATTACTGTAAATGACAATAATGTCTGCGGAAAGACCAGTTTATAAATAGAAGCTTGAAATCTTCGCGTGCAATTCATGAGGTTTAGTGGGAATGAGTCAGAGGAGATGACCAGCTTGTATGAAGTTCCTCAAGAATTTGACCAGTCTTTGTAATAAATAATGGATGTTCTGCACGGAATACTTGAGAGCAAATTAAAAAAAAAATATATTTTCCCAGAAGCCAATGTTAAGCTGTATTTACAGTCCTACAGATCCTACTAAACTTCTTTACAACATTGCAGGGGCAGAGTTCAAAGGTAGACTTTTTGTGAAGTGAAAAGCCCTCTTCTGTCACAGTATAAGAAGAATCTATAGTGTAGGAACAATGTCTTTTATTTAAAAAAAAAAAGAGACAGACATCAGAGCACTTGAAAAGTTTATATGTTTAAGTGTTTGCTGGTGATCAAAATTAAATCTCAGAATAACGTGAGCTTCTTGTCATGATAGTGAAGTGGGTGCTTGTGCATTGTAACAGAATTAAATCCAGACTGACACGTTTGACTACTCAAAGGAAAGTTATATCTGGAAGATGGTCATTCAGACTTCTTTGCAGTGCCCCAGAGATAAATTCCTGTTCTATTGCTTTTATTGAATTACTGCCTCATTAGACAAGTTCAGACATCTTAGAGTGCTAAGTATCTTAATGGTTTTAATTAACATCTACTGAATATGCAGATCATCAATGAATTTCATATAACTTTCAAAAAAAGCCTATTCTGTTATCTATATCAATTCCAAATGTGATTGATGGATAGAAATAAATCTTCCAGTGCATTCACCTCCTGTTGAGCATGTGTTACGAGTTGTTTATTGAACAAAGTTCTTTGTATTGCTGCTTTTCAGCTATTAAGGACAACACTACTCAAACTGGCATAGCATCTGTTGGGTTGTGCAAAACCCTACATACTTTTATTTTTGTCATAGAGCTGCCTGCAGAATGTTGATTTTCTTTGCATACAAAAACATGGCAAGTGTTGTTTCATGAAACGGTGATGTTTTTAATGTAGATATTTACCCTTCTGCCTGTGTGAATTGTGTGTGTGAACAGGTTTCTGAAAATATGCTAAATTAAGATATCTATAGATATATATGTATATATATATAAAAATCACAAAATCATAAGGGCTGTGGCCAGGTTTGGTAAGACGAATCACTATTTGCTGCTTTGCCTGAGATGGAAACTGGCTTATTTTTGGTACCTTTGCTACAGAAGCATCCAGCAACATTGCATTCACAGATATCCAAAGAGTGAGGCCACCTCCACAAGCTGAGAGCAAATTCCTGGGAGATATGTCAGCAGTGCATATCTGTTTGGCATGTTTTCTCTGCTCACTAGCTCTCCATCACAAGTAAGAGAGTGCAAGAAAGGTGATGCATTGTAACATAAATTGCAGCGAGCAGCCACAGCACACTCTGAAACTTGGTTTCACCAGAAGCCTTTTATAACTAGTCAGGTACTTCAAATGCTTTGAGTGTGGAAAGATAGAGTTTGCTTCCAGAATACTTTATTTCTTTCTGCCCACTATACTTCTAATGTAATTCATAGTATCTAGTGAATAAAATGTGTGTTGAGGCTATTTTAGCACTATGTATGTTTCAAATTTGTCTCAAATATAAATTCAATCCAGTATGCTAGATTTTGTGTTGTTTTGAATAGATAGTTTGGAAAGATACAGGAAGATTTGTGAGCAGTAATTTGATCCTGTGAAAAAACACAGTTTTGAAAAGGACTATGTTTTCGTTTTGACAGGTATAAGTACTGAATTATTTTCAACATTACAGAACTACAGATTATTTTTTAAAATGTATTACTTTAAAATCTGTCAAGGAACACAAAGCACTTATTTGCTTTCCAAAGCACCAAAGAATTTGACAAATGGTCACTGGAAAGCACAATGTAATCTTTTCTGTGTACACATCTTTATTTCTTTAAGAAATAGAAGAATTCTTAAATTTGCCTTTAAAAGAAAGTGATTAGTAGCAGTTTCTCACACACAATATTCAACATAATGTTACTTCTAAGAAAGTCTGTAAAATCTGACAAACATGTCAAGAAAATGGAATATTTGGAAACAGGTATAACACGTATTTCTTTTGATACATGGATTGGTGATATTCCAATATTCCAGAATGGAAGATGACTCCTTTCTCAGCTCTTGGGAGACTGAGATTTGCAGAGGGATTCCTCTTCAAAAATCCTTGAAGGAAAATGAAGTCTCTCAGTCTTCCTGAGTCAGTGAATGTTTGTCAAAAAAATAACCTCCCTTTCCTTCAGTGCTAAGGATCATCATGTGACATTAAGTGTTCTAACTGTGATACTGATCTGCAAGTCTGATTTGCACAGTCTAGATCTGATTTCAGTCTCTGTAGTTTTGTGCTCTTGAATCTCTTTGCTCTCTTGATGTGACTTGAATGACTCCCAGACTACACCAGATTATGCTAGTAAGTGAAACCAAATGGTTAGTCAGCTTCTGCTCTACAGTGATTGTGTTGCAAATTTAGGATTGATCCAGCATAACCCTCGTTTGATTTACAAGAGTGTTCTGGTCCTTAATGTGTCTTTTTCATACATGTACCTATGAGAGATATCTAACAGTTAGTGCTGTAGTTGATTTTCTGCTCATTTTTTAATCTTACTTCTTTTCCATTATTGAATAATAATGAATAATAATTGAATTATACCAGTTGCAGACTGCTAACTTGTAAGTATTGGTGTCATCTTTATTAATCTCTCTTGCACAATATTAATAGTCTTTGAATCTTTGAGATTTATTTGGTATTCTGGGATTTGTTATAAATCAACATCAGAGATCTTTTCAGGTTACTGGATTGTACGACACTTTCAGGGATTTGGGGATAGTTTTCTAATGTTTATCTGCAGAAAGCAGTTCACATTGTTCTTGTCAGAAAATATTCCATCATTCTAAGGTGGAGGAGAACTTAACACAAGGCTTTGGCTTACTGCTGTAATCTGAATAACAGGCATCAAAATTAGGCATAATGATTGAATCCGTATGTGGAGCTGGTTGTAAGGGCTTCTGCTTCAGGTGCTGCTGGTTGTCTGCAGATGGGCTGGGTTCTGCTTAAAGTGGTGCATAGAGACTGTCCAGGAGTCTCAGTGGTGGTTTCTTCCAGTTACCTTGACTATAAGGAAGACCTACAAGAAATTCTTGCCCTTCTGTGTGCCACTTAGTGCCAGATGTCTGCTATTCTCTGTGAGTCTTGGTCTGCCTTCTGTAATCAGGTTCATTTTTCTGTCCCTGGGATGTCTGAACACCAGTTGCACAGGGAAAAGCAAGAGGAAGTAGCAGTATAAACACATTACAAAGTTATGATAATAGACCTCATAAAGACTTGCTGGGGTGATTCCTGTACCAGAAACATTAATATAAACACTATAACTTGTTCAGGATAGACACAGAGAAGGCTGTAGGTATTACCTGATGTGTTACCTTAAATGCAGGCATAACTTGCACTGAGGTTAAGACTAAAGATGGACATTGGTTGCCTCATAGTTCCTGAGTAACATTTAAAGGAGAAAAAGTGCTGACATTCTGATGGGAGTCAACAGTGGGCCACCTATCAAGGAAATAACATGATCAGTGCTTTAGGACCAGTCTTGTTTAATCGATTTGTCAATGTTCTGGAAGAGGGGATCAAATGCACCCTCAGTAAATTTGCAGCTGACACAAAATTAAATGGGAGTGTCAATCTCCTTGAGGGTAGGAGGGGTCTGCAGAGGGATCTGGCCAGGCTGGAGTAGTGGGCTGAGATCAGCTGTATGAGGCTTGACATGGCCAAGTGCTGGGTCCTGCACTTGGGTCACAACAACCCCAGGCAATACTCCAGGTGTGGGGAGGAGTGGCTGGAAAGCTGCCTGGACAAAAAGGACCTGGGGGTGCTGGTGAATAGCTGAGAGAACACGAGACAACAGTGTGCCTAGGTGGACAAGAAGGCCAATGACATCCTGGCCTGTATCAGAAATGGTGTGACCAGCTGGAGTAGGGAGGTGATCGTGCCCTTGTACTCTACATTTGTGAGACTGCACCTTGAGCACTGTGTCCAGTTTTGGGCACCACAGGATAAGAAGAACATGGAGGTGCTGGAGGGAGTCCAGAGAAGGGCAACGAGGCTGGTGAGAGGGCTAGATAATGTGCCTTATGAGGACCGGCTGAGGGAACTGGGGCTGTTTAGTCTGGAGAAGAGGAGGCTGAGAGGTGATCTTATTGTTCTCTGCAACTACCAAAAAGGCAGATATAGTGAGGCTGGTGCTGGTCTCTTCTCCCAAATTATTAATGATAGGAAGAGAGGAGATGGTCTCAGGTTGTGCTAGGAGAAGTTTCAATTGGGTATTAGGAAGAATTTCTTCACTGAGAGAGTGGTTAGACACTGGAACGGGCTGCCCTGGGAGGTAGTTGAGTCATCATCCCTGGAGGTGTTAAAAAAATGAGTAGATGTAGCACTTGAGGCTATGGTCTGGCGGACAGGGAAATGTTGGGATGGTAGTTGGACTTGATGATCCTCGAGGTCCTTTGCAATCACAGTGATTCTATGATTCTAAATGATTCTATAAGGCATTTGTGAGCAGAATTATCTAAACCCCAGTACTCAGTGCTATCAGCATAATTTGATTACAAAAATGGCCACATTGGGAAGAAATACAGCTGCCCTGAGGTAGTTTGGCTAATATTTTTAAAGTTTTACTGGAAAATTTTTGTTTTAGAAGTTGGAGAAAGCAAAGAGAGATGACATATTCCAGATTTTATTTTCTTGATTTAGTGGAGCCTAAAGAAAGAAGTAACAGTTAAAAACAACTGCGCACTTCACAAGAGATCATAAAGCAGCAGAATTCATGACAAACAGGAAGAGCCACAATGTGCTTCAGCAGAGCAGATTATAGAAATTCAGAGAACTAGTACGTGAGATCCTGTGGGAGACAATTCTGAGAGAGTTAAGCACAGCAGGCAGTTCTTTAAAGGAATTATGCTAAATGCAAGTTTATGCAAAACTATGCAAAAGTAGCTATGCGAAATTACAAGTTATGACAGCGCGGAGGAAGGATAGGAGCTGTATATCACTCACCAAAGAAAAGACTTTTAAGAAAGATGAATGGATGAACATTTGAGGCCAAAGAGGAAAAGTTAAAAGCACAGAGTGAAACCATGTGATGCAGAGGTCACACTTCCTTCTCAGTATGTTAGTACACTAACAGGTGGACGAAGCTAAGGAAAAACTTGGTCCACTGCTCTGCAGAGTGAAGGTTATTGGCAAACTTGCCTGGAAAGCTGGAAGGTTTCTTTCTGTGCTTCTCTCAAAATGTCAGTCGTGAGCCAATGGTATAATGAAAACAGTACCATGACAAAAAGGGCAAGAACTTGAAAGGAAAAAAAAAGTTGTGCAGATAAATGAATAAATGAGATTTTTTTTTATCAGCTAGTCTACAATGGCACTACAGAAGTCTAGAAAAGGGTAGAAAGAGCGTCTATCTTTAAAAAGAAATAGAAGAGAGAGGTTAAAATTATAAACCAGATTGCTGGTTTCAATTCCTGTAGAAATAGTGGAAAAAATAATTAACATACTGGTTCTGAACATTTAGAAAATAGTACGTAGAGAGAAAGGAAAGGTCAGTAAAAACCATGTCAAGCTGAAATAATTCCATTCTGTCGTGGGATAATATGTCATGTGGATACTGAAAAACAGCTGATGTCACATCTTGATTTTAGTGAGCCTCTGGACGCGGTCTCCTAGAACACTCTCATAAGTAAGCTAGGAACATATGGTCTATATGAAAATGCTGTAAGGGAAAGAAATCAAACTACAGCAATACACTGAGTGGGTTTTTTTTTCAAGAATTTGTCCTTGTTCCAGAATTAGCTGATATTACCTTCAATAACTTGGTTGACGGAAAATTGAGGTTGCTTATTATATTTGCAAATTATACCTTTTTAGGAGGAAATGCAGGTAGAAGAATAAAACTCAAAAATGCTCATGGTAATTTAGAGAAAAGATCTGAGACAAACCAGATGTAATTCAGTAAGAGAAAGCATGTGGCTCTGTACTTTAATATTTGTGACTATTTACCCAAACACATGCACAAGATTGCTCCATGTAGCTGGTTTGTTTTTTTGTTTGTTTTCAGAAAAGGAGCGAGGAGTTTACAGAAGATCATGAAACCAAGAGGAGATGGTAAGGTCATGCAGCTGTGAAAAAGCACTTGTTGTCCTGCACTGTGGTGATAATCCTGGAGGAAAAGGAATCAGTTTCTAGGTCCCTAAATACCCTGCCTGTCCTGCTATGACTCAACCTCCTGATGCCCCTTGTGCTTTGGTATTGGGCATGAGTGAGTTCCTGTGACACTTCAGACTGTAAGTATCCTCATGAGCAACCTGTACAGTTAGCTCTTTTTGCTTCTGTTCTACTGAAGTCCTGAATTTATTTACTTTAAAACTGTTGACTCAATGGAAAATATGCAATCCAATGTTCATGCAGTAGCTTATACCTGCCTAGGAGTGGTAGAATCTTGTAACTGTCCTACTGAGCAGCAACACCACTAATGTGTGTGACAAAACACCTGTGTGACAAAGAGGGGTTTAGAATTTAATTCAGATTCCTGAAAAGCACACAGCATTTTACAAAAAGTATATAATTACACTTTTAGAACTGCCTAAAACACTTAATAGGGAGTTTACTGTTCTTCTGCTTAAGACTTGTCCTTGAGCAGTTGATTCCCCTCACCTCCCCCCCGTTCATTGCCCCAAACTGCCCATTAGGTAGTTTCTGGAGCGGTTCCTGGGTTGAAGACATATTCCAGGGTGTTTCAGTCCCCAAAACGGCACCATGGCTGAATGTTATTTTCAGGTGGAAGGACTGAAATAGATACAGAGCAATTCAATAGCAGATAGCTGAGCTGTCACTGTGGCAGGCTGCTCCAAACTCCAGCAAAGCCTTTCACCAGGTAGATGTAAGAGATTTTAAAGCATTCTGCCACTGTCATTTCCCATCTATATCACAGTAACAGCAGTGAGATAAGCTTTCACAGTACTGCTTGTATCTGGAGGGTTACTGTACCACACCAGACTGGCACATGTTCTGTTTGTGAAATACAATATGCAGGAAATGTAATCAGGAAAATTTTTAAGGTATTTATGAATTACATTGGACTTTTTTTTTATTTCCTTTCCTTCTCTCAAAAAGATGGTTTAGTTGCAGGACAGCTAAACAAATCAGTCTCTGAAGGGGAAGTACAAGCATGTTGTAATGATAGAAGCACTTCTGATATGTGACCAAGTTACTGTATAATGCATTACTATATCTATCCCTGACCTTAAAAGTCAGTACTAAGGCCTACTACAGAAATGGATCTGGCTTCTAATCCTGAGCAACTAAGGCCTTACAAATGGATTTTGCATTAAGAAATCACATTAAATCCTCCATTTCAAGTCCTCAAGCTGACGTCATATCTTTGGGAAAAGATGTATGTTTGATAAGAAGATGAGAAATAAATCTGCTGGCAAACTACTCTTCTATATTTGTCTTATTATTATAATTTTAAATCAGGAAGCATTTGGAAGCCACTTAAGAGGTTGAGATGTTAAATTAATCATAGATGATGAATTAGTGGGCAGATGAGATCAAGTGCTACCATGAATTGTCGTGTGACTCTGAAATTTTAGGTAATGTGAATTATGTAGTCACTATATCTCAAAGACATTTATAAATCAGTACTTCTGAAGGAAGCAGATGACGTAATACCACTTTATTCTTGGGTTTGATGTTCTGTTTGTAGAAGGGGAATCAAAAGCATTCAGTAACTTTATGAAAGTCTTTGAGGAACTTCAACAATTTGACATGACTGTGAAAATCCATATACTGTTTCAGCAGGTGCTTGGAAGCAGCACACTCACCAAAACTTTCTTGACCTCCAAGAATCTGCAGCCTGCCAGGCTGTTCACTCTGAGGTGGAGTCCTTGTAATGAATCTGCCACTTAGAGATAACATAAGGATTTGTGCAACAGGTTTGAACCTTCCTTCTGCCTTTTCCCCAGTGTGTTTCGCTGCATATCTCCAACTAGAAGGGTAACTAATGATCAGATACAGTGTATGGGACTGAAGTAACCTGCTTAAGGAAAAAAACTGCACTGAAATATTTTTACATTTTTGAGGCAGGTTGCCAATAGCCAAAACCAATAAAAGGTAATATGTTGTTATTCTAGTGATGATGAAAGTTATTGTAAAAATTTCATTTGTCAGGGGAGGTTTGACTGTTTTTGTCCTTTAGATAAAGATGAATAAGAATTTGAGTTACACATTTTATTAAATAGAGAAATGTAATTGTTCTGTTCTCTGGTTCTGGAGGACAGATGGACTGTAAAATAGGGCAGGTGAAGGAGGCTTGAACACAGATTCATAACAGTAACTCAAAAGTCAAATTCCAACCTGTAAGTAAGAGCCATGTGATATAAATAAATCATAGCTGTGTGGCACATTTGATTGTGGGACAGATATTGGATATAAAATAGCAATTAAATGACTGGAAAGCAGCTGCTTGCCTGTCCATAAGACATCTGGCTTTTTTCCTCAGCCCAGAAAGATTTTGCTGCCATAGCCAACTGTTGTGTTTCAGGGACCTGTTTTATTTTCTAGTATAAAATCTAAGTGCAATGTGACACAAAGCAATTTCCACTTTTAAATTGCTTAGAATTTTTAAATTACTTCTTTTTTTTATTGTTACTGCAGAAACCTCTGCTTCTTTTGTCACCCTTTTTGGCTGCCCTTCCTATTTGTCCCTGATCTTCTAGCCTGTGTAGTTTGATCATTATATGTGGCATAGATTCCCCTCCTTTAAAATTCCCACTACTTTGTCTTAATGGTGCTTTTATTATTTAACACAGGTCAGGGAAATATCATGTTGAATGTTGCTTTATGAGCCAAATGAAGCCATCTGAATGCCATGGGAGCCAGAATTCTGTTGCTACCATTGCCTGTATTGCACGGCTTGTCAGTGCTGTCTCCTGGTGCCCTTTGTTACCCTCACATCATAGGGTGAGTTTTCTTTATATCTTTGTGGATTTCTCACCCTCCTGAGGAATGTCTAACTGTCGAGAAAGACAATGTGGAAGCATTCATTTGTCCAGAAGACACAGTATAACAAAGCTCTAGCTCACAAGCTAAAATTCTTCTTTCTTTTCTAAGGAATATAGGAGATAGGATTTCCTTCTTAATATAAGGTGAACGGAACTCACTTCTGTCTTTCTGAAAACCACTGAGCTAGCTGAAAAGCCAAAAAAGCCTTCCACTTCTATTTTCTGTTTTCCTTTTCCTGTTTTAATTTTTTTCATAAAGCATCCACTGACAGAAAATGAAGCTGAACCTAAAGATCACTCTTTACCACTTGTTTGTTATGCTCTGGTTGGTATACACAGGTTAACTTTTCTGGTGACATGAAATACCTATAGAAGTTTCTTGTGAATTTTTAGGAGCTAGCTGAGGTATAATCTAGCATTCTGTTTATCCATGTAAAAAATCAAACTAAAGTTTTCATGTGTTCAGGTTTTCTCCTTTCTTTCAGAACACATTATGGAAAAAGCATTGCTACATATACTTCCAGTAATACGGAATGGATCATTTTAGGGTAGAGTGAGTAACAGTGCTGTTGACCAACAAATAAATATATATTTGTGTGCAAGCATCTAAAACATCACTTACAGAAGTGGAAATGCAATCATTGTCATCTACTGATGATTGTTTTACCTACAACACAATCTTTAATGTGATCGTTTACTGCTGAGTTACAAGGTTTGATTTAACTACAACACAGATAAGCAAACTATGCACTTGCAAAGCAACACCCTGGAGATGTATCACAGAACATATTAGCAATGCTAGAAGGAAGACCACTGCAGACCTTAGTAAATTCACTCCTAAGATATCACTTTAAATTTTCTGTTAAGTTATAATAGCAAATGAATTCGCAGACTAAGATAAGAGATTATATAAGGAGTTATTCAACTGTGTTATATTAGTCTGTAAGGGTTCCTTCAGAGTGAGAAAGAAGCTGCAGAAATAACAGAAAAAAAAAGTTTCTCCTTTCACAACATCTACTCTGAAGCACATTTAATCTGGAAACTCACTCTTTCACTGTGGTGCAATGGGAGGAGTTTTTACATCAGGCTATTCATTTTAGTCAAAACCATAATCCAGTTTAGCTAAGAAATATATATGTTCAAGTAGTTCTGAAGAAGGTGTGTGCCCTTTTGTCCTTTAAAAATACATAATCTGGTTTGGCAGGGCACATTTGTGGTGTCTCTGTAGTAGATTTTGTATGAAATTTATTTAAATATTCCCATTCTTGAGAAAATAAGCTAGATGAGTTGGTTTGAGACATTCATTAAAGTCTACTCCAAAACATGTTTTATATGAAAAATGGCTTTGCTACTGAGAATGATTGGTATGTCAAGAATTTCATTTCAGGCAACATTTTGTTATTAGAACAAGCTTCTGTTGTCTACACAGGGGTTTTGTTCAGAAAGATATAAAGCAAGATAGGAAAAAAGCATCCTTCCAGTGTTCTTATCTACTATGCAATACTTCTATTGTAAGCATAGATAATAATTCTAATATTTTTTTCATTTCCTTGGGTGCTGCTTCTTACTCACATCTTATAATGGTCCTCATGATTTTACTGCTGCTTCTCTAGGGGCTAGAAAAATAATCAAAGAACTTGTTTTTTCAGTGAGCAGTGTACTTATTTATTGAACCCTTAGAATGGAATGCCTTAAAGGTGATCTTTTAAATCCTTTTTTGTCTTTTTGTATTTCCTGTGTAAAATACAAAGACTATCACATTAAAACATGTTTTCCTTATTGCTTTCTGTATCATTAAAACATGATAGGCCCCTTTCTCTTCTCTTTCCTTTTGTAAGAATACCAGTTTCTGAAAAGAGAGGAAGGAGGGAGCACTGAAGTAAGTCACAGTCTTCTGTGACCTCACCATGCCAGTCCTCTCAAACTGCATCAGGAGTCAAATCATCCATAAATAGGGCGAAAAATGAGAATTCGATTAAAGTCAAAAGAAACAAAACAGACCAATAGTTTGTTTAGTAGGTTTCTGTGGTTTTTGTTTTGGTTTGGTTTGGTTTATATCCTCTACAGTCTTGCCCTTCTGGAAACATTATTATTATTTCTCTCCCTTTTTTTTAGACAGATAATCAAGTTTCAAATTTTCTCAGGTCAATACAACTCTGTAGCAATCAACTGTGTAGGACCATAGGTTTCTCTGGGTAGCAGTTACATGTTTCTCTCCAATGTGGAAGCCATCTACCATATTTTATTACTACAGTGACTATTTTTACACAACTTTTGCTTCCTGAGCAGCAACCACATTTCCAGAGACTGTCTGCATATGCTAGCAGCAGATAAAGTTAACACATAGTCAACTGAGGCAGATAAGGAATGGGGTAACACACTGGATGGTGCTTGTTCCCTCTTTTGTAGTTTTGCTTGTTTTTTTAAAAAAGTTTCCCTACCCCATAGTGATAAAAAAATATCACCACTAAACCAGAAAATGAAAATGTGTGATACTTATTGGGAGATAAAACACCTGATTATTATATGCTGCTCTGACAACGGACTGGGAAGTCAGTGATCATCACAAAATCATCACAGCTATTGGAAAATGAAGCACCACATTTCATCATCTGAACTCTGGATCTACTGTCAAACCACTACAACAGCAACAAGTGATTTTCTTAATGCATTTTTTGCCTTGTCTAGTGTAGATTGTACAAAATACAGTGCAGTCAAGATCAGGCAAAATACCTGGAGCTTCTTGAAACCCAGCAATTTTTGGACATCATTAGACAAGGAAACCCAGAAGCAAAAGAAGCAAAAGAATGATGAAATGGGAAGCTGGGATGATCTTGTCACCCAGTGTCTCCTCTCAGGTCGATATTAAACACAGCAGGGAACGGAGGAGAGGCCAGCTAGCAATCTTCTGCATGCCAGCTGAGTGAGCTGGATACTGCATCCCAGGGGTAGTCCAGGGGTGTATTATTTTAAATGCTCCTCTATCTCTAACCAACAGGATCTTTTAATTTCCAGCCATTTCCCTGGTTGCCTGTCTCTGATTGTCAACAGTAAGTAAAGTTGTCACTAACAGCAGCTGAAGCATTTAAAAGATCTGCAATAATTCACTGGAAGAAGTTTATTATCATTTGTAGTTATGCTTGATTATTTAAAGGTCACCTCTCTTCTGTACATAATCAGTTTTTCTTGCTTCCATTTTTACTTTAAACTTCACCAAACTAGAATAATTAATAAGAAATTAATTTTGGGGAAAACAAAGATTTTCATGCATCACAGATCACAGAATCAGTGAATGGTTGAGGTGGGAAAGGACCTCTAGAGAAGATGTAGTTCAACACCCTGCTTAAGCAGGGTCACTTAGAGTGGCTTGCCCAGGACAATGTCCAGATAGCTTTTGAATATTCCCAAGGATGGAGCCTCCACAACCTTCCTGGGCAACCTGTGCCAATGCTCAGCAAACCTCACAGGGAAAAAAGGTTTACTGATGTTTAGATGAAATCTCCTGTGTTTCAGTTTGTGCCTAGTGCTTCTCATGCTGTCAATTAAAGACATAATAGCCTCCGGTGAACAAAGTAAATGAAAGCTAATTCATGTATTTCATTGCAGTGTCCAACTGAAGTATGTCACACATGAGAGTCTCTGGCAAAATGATTTCTGTTCATTTCTGGGAAAGAAATGAAATTGCACAGTGAAACCTCCTCAGCACTGTCAGCCGCTTATGGTTGCAGAGTTCGGCATTGGACGTGTCTTTAATTTGAAAGGTGTGAAGTATTACATTCAGTCAACTCAACAAGCATCTTTCTTCCAGCATTTAGTCTTCAAACACAAATCTCAGCAGCAAGTACCACATAAATCTTTAAAACTGAGCAGTAGGTAGAGCCAGCTGCTTTTAATTCTCTTTCAACCTTTCCAGAGCTGCTGTCTTTTCAATTGCAGCTACAACTACTTAATTTTCCTCTCCACCCTTACCAGTCGTCAAGATTAATTATCATTATTACTCATTAATATTTTCTTCTCAGTTGAGTGGTGGAATAGCCATGTCACAGTGATGCAGTACTAGTTCCAGGCATCCTAGTGTGATATCACGGCTGTGTCACTGCAGGTAAAACACTGGTGATGGTCATGTCACAGGGGCTTGTCTATGCCTGTCATAGTCTTAAAAGGAGCTGGAAGTTTCCCAGAGCTATGCATGAATGGAGATTCTCACCACCCACTTTCTCTGCATGAAATTTGTCTCAATATAAAGTTTCTGATTCATTAACCTATTGTCTGCTTCTGGTTTGTGCTGTCTTTTTATGAGAAACCTTTTGGGGCTTCTCCTTCTGCAAAAAGATTGCATAAGCCTAAATTTCTTAAGAGAAGATTCCCTACTGTTAGGCTTTTCCATATAGACCGTCTCCTTGAGGGCAAGGACTCAGCTTTCAGTATCTTTCATCCTTATCCTCATTCTCCTTTTGGGTCACATGTTTTCAATTCGCTGGAGCAATTTTGTTATCCAATAGCAAAATAGCTTTTTCTTCCATAAAGCCAGAGTCTCTTTTGCCATTCCTGTCTGTTTCATGCTCTTTGTTTAGTGAGGGGTAGGGGTAGAGACTGTGATCTAACTAACCCAAGGCTATTTTAGGAAAAATCTGCCAAAAGGTAGAAAATGAGCAGACCGTTTTCTTCTTCTTGCATGAATCCAGACCAAATATTACTTTCTTACCTGAGAAAGCATTGGAGTGGAACTGGAGACTTAGAATGTAGTTGTATAACACAGATCTTTTTTCTCCTTTGTTAAAAAAAAAGTGTTTAATAAATATCATAAGGTAGGTAAGATAACTGAAAACAGTTGCTGTAACAGAGACAGGGATCTAAGATTTCCTTGGAGACCTAGGGTATGACATATTGACTTGACCTGATTGCTATTGCTATTTATCATCTCCATTTGTTCTTATGACTATTACAATAGTATCTGGAGGTTCCAACCCTTCTTCTCTCTCATTGCAATCTTATATAGTAGTTAAACACAGCACTGACAATAATCATAACATCACAGAAAGATGTTCACAGAGGTCCTTAAAACAAGCTTCTATCATGGCACACTTCAGTTGTAATTTTGGTGGAAGAAGAAGACAGCTCTAAAGAATAAATGTTCCTTATGTGACCCTATCATTTCACTAAATTAACCAAGATACCTGGCCATAAACACAGAGATCTTGGCCTGCTGCTTCCCTTGTCAACCTAACACCAGGAATAGCATGTAGTTCAAGATACAGAATTAGAAGAAATATCTCGATCAAAATATTTGAAATATAAGAATTTCATTTTACCAGTGCTACTCATTTTGTCTGCCTTTATGCCCTTATGCAAACGAAGATTTATTAAGAGAAACCATTTGGTGTTTTTCAGATAGTATTACAAAGATAATAATTGCCTTTTTAAAGAGCAAAAGGAATAAAGTTAATTTAGATAGACTAAAGCTGCTGTCATCTTTTACTCTTGTAGTCCTGCTTCCTTGAAGCCGAAGCAACAAAAATCTACACACAAAAAAAAAAAAGAAAAAAATATCTGCAAAGAAAAAACACGTAGCCCATCTTTTCTAGTGTCTCAGGGAGAATATCTGTATTGAAAAAATTCTCAAACTACCTCTAAGCAGCCAGCACAGGATGTTAGGATTGCTTTAATCTTGTTAGCATGGTACTCCCCTGGGTGTATTCATCTGGCTGAGTACCACCATTAGGCCAGGAAAAGCACTCTATTAATAGAACAGTACTTCTCCAGTGCCTGAACTAGTCTGTCCACATCTAGCTGATATATTACACAATCTAGGTTTAGACTGACTTTGTCTTGCTGTCAGATAAGAACAAGTGTAGAATACCACAGACACTCACAGAATCAATGTTGAAAGAATTTTGACACATAGTAAACAGGTGGGAGAAGCAAATTTCAGAAACAAGCAGACCAGTTGCAGTCTGAATGAGAGTCTCTCTTGTAAGGGTTCTTCCAGCAGCACATTCAGCTGGATCAGGAGACACTCTTCAAACCTGTTCTGTCCAGCTGTCATAGCTGGTTAAACCATGGTCCTCAGTGACCACTCCAGCATGTATGTGTTTCACCACTACTGAGTACCTTAAACTAAACAAAAAGAATATCCTAATGTATCCTATGTACTATGTACATACAATTGTCTTACGCAGTCATTTCCATATCTGAAGAAACAGGTTCTACTGACCATTATCAAGTATCTTATGTTATGCAGTTTAGTTTCAATGTTACAGCAAGAACCACCTGGGGAGTCTTTGGGACGGCCAGATTCTCCACCCATGATATTAATCTGCACACTGAAGATGTGTGCAGACTAACAAAATGCTTAATACAAATGGCTGCTGTCACAAAGAAAATTTTCATTTCAGTATTTTAGTTTTCAGTTTGTCTGTTGATCATCTCATATTACTTTTAGTTTCTTCTTACCTTACCCCAAATATATCTTGGTCCTACAGGCATTGCCAGAAGTCAGTCTTTGCCATTAGAAGATTCTGGAAGGAGCTTCTCTTTTTCCCCATTTTAAAATTTATTTTAAATCTTGAATTTGTGTAGTACTGTGTGTGTGTTGTTAATCTGTATTGAGTTTGACAACTCTGTTTATCAAGCTGTGTTATGATCAAAGTTGTCTACAACAACAAAGCTTAGGCCTCCACATAACAGTATCTACTGTTCCTTAGGACTGAGTCCTGTGCAATAGAAATGATCTATCCACCTGAATGTGAAGATCTGATTCAGAAAGTTAGCAGTAGTTAGTAGTCAAACCAGGAAGTGGGAAAATGAGTCTCAACACTTCCTTTGCTTGAGTGGCTGAATAGAGCAATGAGATATCATGTTCAAATATCAGTTGCCTGTCAGTTTGCACTATGTTCCATGTGCACTCCAGTCAGAGAAAATTTCTTGCTTTTGATACTCCTGTCTAAATTCAGTTATTTGATTCTTAGCTTAGATATGGATATATTATATCTTCATCATGGCCAACTTTGTAGGAGAATAATTTTTCTTTTAACAAATTGGTTAATACATATTTTTTATGCAAATATATTGACAAACCACAGTGAAACACTTGCACTAGACTGAAATGGCCTTTGAAATGCTGTACTTTGAAAAATGCAAATATGCTGCAAGGGGCTTACTGCAAGGGGCTCTTTCCCAGGCTCTCTCTACCTGGGACACATTCATGATATCATTTTAAAGAAAGCACACGCACATGCATAACAGCAGAGAACTCCCTTAGTCTGTATGCCAAATGTATATGATACTACTAGTGTTGCTTTTTTCTTCTCCTGATTCACTTTAGCCTTGCCCTGAAAGAAAAAGAAGGTTACATAAGTGGAATTTTGGTTGAGGAGTCTCACCTGGATCCTCCCTAGACCTTTCATTTTGGCTGTCACATGATAGTAGATATGGATGGTGCCCAGCTGAGATTAAAATTACCTTTATCTATCTACTGAATCACTCAGTATCTCTATTTAACATGCAGAAGTGTCATTAAAGAATATTAACTATGCAATAACTCTATGCAGACTTTCAGAAGATCGTGTGCCTCCTGCCAATACTGAAAATGAAAATTTGATCCTTCTGTTTCCACTGTTTTATTAATCTATATGAGTAAAGCTGTTTAGCAGGTACGTACGGTCGAAATCAGACAAGAACAGATATACAGAAGAGTTTTATCTGTAGTTGCGTTTCAAAGGTAATCCTAGAAAAAAGGGATAACATTTACTAGCCAAAATTACATTTAACATAATTTTAAAACATCCTAGATCGTGCTTCCTACCTCCTTGCCCCAGAAGGACAGAAGTCTCACATAGTTCCTATATTATTTGGTAAACCATACATAGGTGTCTCAGATGTTTCAGGATGTCTAAAATGCCAGTAAAGAGCTATTAATTCAACTCCAAGTGCCCCTTTTACTCTTGATATTATACTACAATACAATTGAATTTTAATTTAAGTTTAAATAATATAATTGGTTGTATCAATGTATTCATTCTCTCATGGTTTATTGTTTTTAACTTCTTGAGACACAGCACTTTAGGGAAAAAAAAAACTCACGTCTACATTGTGTACACTGCTGAGGCAGAGGAGACTGATGTGTGAAGCACACAAAGCTAGGCTGCAATACTGGTAGCACTTTCATCAGACCACGCATTTGAATTCCTAGCCTCTTGCAATAGCCACTAAAAGGCCTATTGAAAAGTTTTTCAGGAAGTTTTAAACATTTTTAATCGTATCTTTTCAGACTTGTTTTCTCAAATTGAACTGCTTGTCTTTTTTTCCCAGGTAGGTAAATGAGGACATAGGAGCTTATTTGTTTAAGATGTAGCCAATATATTGACTTGGACACACTTTCTTTACAAAATAATATTGATACCAAATGGTGGAATCTGAATAATAAGCCCCGAGACTTCTGATCATCCATTCAAATCAGCAAGAAGTTACCTTTACTTGACTTGCCCAGAGAGGATTAGTGTTTGGAGGAAGAGATGACACCCAGCTGCTCAAAGTTCCTTTCATTCTTTATCATTGTTGAGCAGCTTCCTGTGTGGTTCTTAAGGAAGAATGAAATGAGGCATCTAATTGCAATATAGAATTCATTATCCACTCTTTTACAGGCCACCAGAAATTAGCCAGAAAAGGTCAGTGTCAAATCATCTGGGGAATTTAACAGAATAGCGAGAGTAAAAACAATTTTCTGACTCAGAGTAATCAGTAAGAAGTTTGCTGAATGAAGAATGTATTACCTTAAATCAACTTCAGCACTCCTGTCTGTAGACAGAATTTTAGGTAGTAATACTGAGTGCATATAGTCTGAGAATGATGATTTTCAAATTAATTTCAGTCATTGGTATTTGAAATTTTGCATAAACTGTTGAGAAAGAGTATTTTTCTATAGGACTTTTAAGTTGTGCCTGAAGTATGAGGTCTGAATATCTAGTGTGTGCATATAGTGTGTGAAGATCTAGTGTGTGAAGATCTAGTTTCACTGCATATAAATTAGCAATCACATCCAAAAGCAGTGAAATGAAAGAGGACTTTTAAAAACATTTATTTTATCAGGAAAGTGTTATCTTAATTGTCAATAAGTTCATATTTTTGCTAATAACTTTATCCTTGATGTATTTTTCTCATACTTTTTGCTGAGGCAAATTGAAATAAGAGTTCTTTCCATACAGCCAAGATGGACCCATTTTAAATAAAAACAAGGTTAAGAGCATGAAACTTTTGCTGAAAGCTCCTTTTTGTTTTATTGATCATTGTGCATTTTAAGATGTCCCAAATGTAGCAAAATATGTATAAGGATAGATAACCTGCAATGTGTTTATTGCCAGGTAACAGTAAGTCACTCCTAGAAAATTAGATGTAGTGTGCGGCTTTCACATCTAAGTAGTCGTTGCTTTTTTTTAAAATAAAGAAGTAAAGAAGAGTGCTGAAACTGAAAATGCCTTTGGTATTGTCTAGGAGAATAAACAACTGTGCTTTCACTGTTGTCTCGTTTGGCGCATGATGTTGGTATGGTCCAAGTGCCTGGCTACGTGGGTCAATGTGCACAGATCTTGAGCTCAGTTCTTGCTTGTCCAGGGCATCCTTATTGAAAACCTTTTTATCTGCATTTACCATTGTGTCTTCTGATACTACGTCACACATTTAGGTGTCACATGACAAGCTCACAATAGTCAAGCTAGCAGAGTGGTGGGAAAGCATGAAGGTCTGTCTGGAACACACACTAACTTGTGTTAAGCTCACTAGAAAGATGGTCTATGGCTGTTGTCTACTTCACAAAGATCAGGAGAAAAAAACAGGCATGCCATCAGCAGAGAGTGCAGGCAACCTGAACTAATATAGTTTAAGTAACAAGTGACAAGATATGAATTTGCTGGTGAGCACATGTGTGGTTCGGACAGGCTGTTCAGACCTCCTCAACATTACTCTGCTAAGCACATAGCAAATCAGAAACTTGATACAGTAATTACAAAAGGATGAATAAAAGGGCTACATTTATGTGTCCTCTTTTCTACGTTTTACAGTTCTGTATTTTACAAGATATCCCTTTCTAGAGGATTCCTATTTTCAGTTCATATACAAGCACTATATGAGCAAGCAGTGGCCACAGTTATGTATATAAATCTATTTAAATTTGAATAACTTTTCAGAATGTCAAAGGAAATAATATTTCACAAGTAGTTTGTCATGGTTTAAAATAGGAAAAAAAACTCTACAAGATTTCCAGTTTGATTGTTTTGCTTCCAATCATCAGAATACACATAAGTTTTTCAACTTGTAATGCACTGTATTAAAATTAATGTGCTATGAAAGTAAAATGACAATTACACTTTTCATGCTTTTCTTCTTTATCCAAGAGTCTTCTGACAGCCACTTAACATCAGCTACATTTTTTAATGTCCCTTCTTCTCCTTACTGCAGATAATTGGAAGCATCTGCTCCATTCTCAGTGTGCCCTCCCATGCTTATAGCTGAAAACAGCATATCCAAACACCTCTTCATATTCCCTGCTTCAACATCATTTTCTAGCTCTGATCATGTACTGGAGTAAGAAGTTGGCTATTTTAGGTAGTCAATCTTTGATTTATGTCAATCTGAAGAAATTTCAGACCTTCAAGTCAATTCTTTCTACTCATGCCACCTGTGAACTAAAAAGGATGAGCTTTCTAAAAGAGATTCAGGTTTTGGTGCTCACCGATAGGTTCCTCAGCGATTCCCGAAATTTTTGTAAGTGTGGAAATTTGCCTGACATGCCAGCAGCAGTTCATATATAAAAAATGCCCAGTGTCAGAGGTCTGGTTATGGAAATCATCAGTCTGCACATACCATTCCCTTTGGTTTCTAGGGTTACTCTCAGGCTGACTGCCCTGAGAGTTACATACATTTATACATTGAAAGGGCCCAGTAGGCTTTCAGGTCTTGCTGGTTACAACGGCCTGACAGTGTGGGCTGTTTCCATCAGTATGTTCAGCTTGTGACAGGTTTTGTCATACAGGTAAGAGTGAAACAGGGTCCGCAGCTCTGCAGCAGATGTTGCTCTTCTCTTTGTGGAAGAGCCTGTATTTGCCTGTGGGTGCTAGTCCCTATTCAGAAGAGTTCAGACACAAAATATTCAGGTTGCTGGTGCAGGACAGCTTTGCACAAAGAAGGCAGAGTTAAAGGAGCTTGGAGACTACTTTAACTCTTGCTTTCCTACTTTTGACAAATTTTGCAGATGTTCTAATGTGTTTAAACATCCCCCAAGAAGTAGATATCTTGAGTCTAACTTGATAATGCATTTTTTACATTGAGAATCATTAAGATCTTTATGTCTACAAGCAAATTAGATGTCCAGTCTCCTGTAACAATCAACGAGATCTAACCTATAAAATTGAGTCTAATAAGTGTCTCAATTCACTGTGAGATAGAAGCTCACTCCCTGGGCTCTCTCCAATGACTCCAAAGCTCAGACACCTGTCTCTGAAATAATAACACTCCTAAGCTGATGACTAGGACTAGTTGTCTTCAACGGCAAATTGAACAACTCCCTGCATCTCCTGTTATCATCGCTCTGAAAGGGATCTGCTTTTGCAGGAGTTAATGGTGCTGTACATGAGTGCTTGGGATACTACTGTGCAAAGTACGGAACACCAGGGGAATTCTAAATCCTACTTCACACTCCTGGTCACTTATGAAGCATAGAAGACAAAAATGCCTTTTCTTATCACTTTCCCATGATTCTGTTACAATACACAACCCCTTCTACCATCCTCTCTCATTAAATCACCATCATTTTGAAGCTACTACAGAGCTGTTTTTCCTTGTCTGCTTACAACCTTGTGTGTTGCAAATAGCAGTTTAAAAGGTGGCTGAAAACACAGTAGTATTGTAGCCTGAGCTCCAGACTCCCTTTTGGCAATCATTCAAGCCTGGCCTCCCACCTCTCTACATTCCTGGAGGTCCTCACTGCTTCCCCCATCACTTTTGTACTCTCTTTCTGCCTTTAACTTCTTTCTTCATCTTACTTCCATACTTCCTTTTATGAGTACCACAACTCATCTTCAAATTCCCTACCCCTTAAAACCCTTCCCTTGTAGCCAGCATTTGCTGACAGAATTTTTATTTTTCTTGAAAATAGTGTGACCCTTTCGTGATTTTTTTTCCTGCAGACCATATTTCCATGAAACAATATTTGTTAAAAGCTTCAACCAGGTGACAGATTGCAGCAAGCAGCTTCTTTCTCTGGAGATTTTTGCTGACAGTCACACACGAGTGCCTGGGGCTAGGCAAGGCTGATTCAATGACTGCTGTATGTACCCAAGAAATGCCCGAGTCACGTAAATCAGGCAAGGCAAAATACTGTCTGATGAGGAAGGGTATGTCTACACAAGCAGATGCCTACAAGTGCTGTACATCTCTAGTCTGGAAGTCTCATACTCTGTCTGATATATTCTGCTTCTTAGCAAGGCCTGACATTATATCAGCTTGGTTATGTGATGTCCACTACTGGAAGGGGTTTCCGTCAAAAGAAACTACATCAGCCTACACAAGGAATATAAAACTACATTCAGCCTTGTTTGGCTTTATATCATATTCTTTTTATATATTACCCAACTGTCCAGTTGTTCTTATCCAGCTCTTGCATTCCTTGCTGGATATTCAGTGAGATGCTCTGTTCTGAACTTTCCCTGTTACTGGATGCTTTTTTTTTTTTTTGTAAAAAAGCATAAGAGTGGTCTAGCAGCCACTCTTCTCAGAAGTATGTTAGCACTCAATTAAGGTACTTTAAACTACAGACTCTCTAATGGCCTCGGCAATTTGAATACAGAAGAAGTGATTAAGACAAGATACCAGGCTGCTGGGACATGGTATCAGATCTGTTCAAAAGTGATGGAAAGAAATAGTCAGAAGATCCAGAATCGCAATTCTTACCTATCCCCAAGCCTGCTAATCATTCCTGATTTTTTTTTTTTCACAGTTCTTGTCTTTAAAAATGGTTGTCAAGATCAGACAATGGGTATCAACTTACTGTCAAGAAAACGTCAGCATAACTCAAACAGAGCATTTAATAGCTAAATGGCTTTTCTTGAGTAACAACTCACACTTGTAAATTAATCATGCTGCAACAATCTCACTCTAGGCTAACTCAACATACCAATTTAACTCATTTTCCATGTTCTGAATGTGGAAACATTAAATCTAGGTCAATATTTTCAGTAAATTCAATAAATTATTCACTGAGTCAATTATTTTCTTGAGATCTTTTGAACCACAGATTTTCTACCTCATGCCACAGAACCATTTTAGCAAGGAAAGAAAACATTCTTATCTGTAAAGGAAGTGAGCAGACATGCATCTTAATTCTGAATTTAACATTACTAGGTATAGCATAGCAGGAGGTAAGCAAATTTCACCCCACTGCACATTTGATTATCTTCAGACTGAGACATACTTGTGTCTATATCAGCTTATGCACAAAGTCAAGAAGGTGAAAATACTCCATTAATGCAATAAAATTTGTATATTCCTAGAAGCAAGTCATTAAGCAATTTGCCTAACATTGGCTGGAAATTGTAATATAACTTCAGATCACTTGCCTGATCTTGTAAATCAATATGTGCTCATTATGCTGTAGCAAATCAAATCTTTGAAACTTATTTCCATTTTGATTTTTGAAGCTTATATGTAGGATTATCAAAATCACACCAAAGTAAAAATTACAAGCAAAAAATAGAAGTAAAAAATAGATAATAGTCTCCTGTCTTTGTTAGATTTATAGAATTTTGAAAGCAGTGAAATGTAAGAAAAAGGTGAATGAAAGATATAGACATCTGACACTCAAAGTTGAATAAGCAGTTCTAAAAATAAAGACTGGGCAGATGAAATGCAAGAATACAAGCAGGATGCAAAGAGATGGTTTAGAGGGCACACTGGGAGGCCACCAACATGGGGAGGGGCAAATTTAGACATTGTGTCATAAAAAATTCACAGAATTCAACCACAGTAGACCAGAATTTAAAAGGAAATCCTCCAGCAGAATCATGTCAAAATTGTCGCGCTCAACATGCTCTTCTTTACAAAGTCAAGCCCAGCAGTTGTACTGGTAATGACTGGCTTGAACAGAGATGCTGCTGTAGAAGTTCCTGTCGTATTGGCTCGCTGATGCTCATCGGCTCTGGCAGTGCTGTTGAAACTGGCAAAGGCATCCCACTCTGTCTGTCAAATCGGCCTTCCCTTCTCCCTTAAGTGTTCCTTTTCCTTATCATCAGTATCACAGCCATTCTCTGAAACAGGTCTTCTTCTTCAGCTGCACTCTCAGCAAAGACTCCAGAGTATCAGGTATTCAGGACCATGCTGTCAGAACCTCTGTTCTCACTCACTTCCAAAAATTAAACCTTTCTTCCTCTCTGAAGCCTTGACCTGCTAATGGTGGTGGTGGGAGGGGTAAACTGTTAGTGCTGCTCCACTGAGTTTGGATTTGAAATGTTCAGCGTGCCGTTTATTAAAGCTGCAATTATTACTAAGTATTTTTTTAAAAAGGCATTGGTGTCACACACTACTTTTTCCACAGCTTTAGTTCTGATGACTAAGGAACTGCCAGAAAGGAGACACTGTTTTTATAATGTCATGCTTGGACGTGCTTAACCAGAACTTTTTATCTTCAAGTTGAACAAACAGTTCTGAAGAGCCCTGCTTTTAATGGGTTTTCCAGTTATATTGACTAATGAACAGAGAAGAGAAGTCAAGTAACAACTATGTCCAAATAAAATTAGATGCTGCTGAAATCAGAATCTATGACTTTCTTAGTTCTAAGTCTTTTCCCCAAGCCATTCATTATCAGGGGTTATCTAATTACATAATATTCTACACAATAGATGCACACTTTTTACTTTGTTGCCATGTCTTACAGCTCTATTAGAAGAAGCTAATTAGACCATATTTTTCATATATAGGATGAACATGCACTATCTGAACCTGGATACAGGGTGTTGAATGTGATGGTAATTAACAGTGGTTCGATGCACAACTATACATTTCAGATTTGAACTTCACTGGTAACAACTCTAATGATGCACAATGTTTTCCATTAATCCACTGGGGTTTTGGGACAGTGAACCATTAACCCAAAGGTATTTGCCTTCTGAAGACCTACATGATGAGTACATACACTGATCCTACTGTGATCTCATTCTTGTCATTCAAGTGCTTCCATAATGGAAATATCAATCTCCAAAACAAGTCAGTAGATGCATCACATACCAATTCTTTCTGAAGCATGGGTGAATGATCAAACACATTGCAAATACTTAATCGGGTTTCAAGTACATTTGCAAACCAGGTTGTTGGAAGCGGTTTATTGCATTTAAATGGCATAAAAGGTTGAGTTTTTTCTAAACTCTGTATTATGTTTGACATTTGGAATTCAGTACAAAACAACAGCAACAAACTGGAAGACAGCTATTTTTATTTTTAAGGTACCTATTTTTATCTGGAGGAAGTCCTGAACACACCATGGCTTACATGACAGGGCCATTTCCTGTCACAGGACGCTCCCACCAATAAACAGAGAGAGACTGGGAAAGCCAGGGATAAGAAACTAAATCCCTGAAACATTTCTTTTTGAGAGCAGGACAGCAAGTGGTGAGAACAAACATTTATTTTTATTCTGAGTGTCTCGGTTCTAGGGAAATGAGAAACGTAGTGTGAGTTGTACTGGCAAGCAGTGAGTCATTGATCTGTTTTGTTGATAAAAGTGTGGAAAAAGTATCTCCCTAGGAGGAAATAAATGGCTGAATTCAGAGCTTTACCCTCAGCTGGGGCAAAATGTTTTTTCTGCAGCTCCCTTGTTGCACGTGAACATTGCACACTAATGTGAACTGATGTAAAAAATATGGATTTAAATACTTAAGGGAAAAGAAATGGTCAAGAAATGACAGTTAATCAACTGCATTTTCCCAATAGCTGCTTTTATTTTATCTCTGTAGTGCGTGATTTGGTGTTATTGCTAAAGGCAGTATATGATCTCCTGATTTTACAGTCTTACTCCACTGGACGCTGCAAATATTCGCTGAATACTTTTAGAAACATTAAAAAAGCTATAGGCACAGTTCCCTGATGGCACATCTTCCATGTGAAGATGCCTCTTATGTGGTTTTCTTGCCATTACTTGAATCCTCTACAGCACCCTACTGTCTTAAGGGAGTTCTTCCTACTCAAGGACCTTAACTGTGGGCCAAAGGATGATAAGTCTGTGGCCAAAAGAGAGGATATTGGGACCCAACCCACTCATTAGTGGTGTGAGTTTGCACCAAGAACCCTCAGT
>NW_008603628.1:30304-31427 GCF_000691845.1 Merops nubicus | reverse complement strand
GGAAAGAGATTGATGCAGCTGCTGTTTCCCAGAGAACCAGGGAATATCAAATTGCACCATTGACTCCCTGACCTCCTTTTAGACCTGCATGACACCTAGGTGGCTGAAAAGGGGCTGTGCTAGCTCTGTCACCACAACCTGGTGGTTCATTAATCTAACAATTCATTAATCTTATTTGCAGCCTTGAAATCCAGAGCAGAACATTAGATTATCCAATTTAACATTTCTCAGTCTACTGAACCAAAAAAAAAAAAAAAAAATATTCAGGCCAGTTTCTGGCCCACCTCATACTGAGTTGGATAGTACTGAGTTGGATAGTTTCTTTTCCATGTGATTTCAGAGCTGTCTAAAGCATGCAGGATTCAGAATTTGACATGGGGTTTATTTCTTCAAAACAGTGTTTAATGTTCCTGCTCGAGTCTTTCTTTACCATGGAAAAATAGCAAAGAAGTAGCTAGAAACAGGCAAACAGGCAAAGAGAAAAACACATCCTGGAGGGAGAGAGGGAGGAAACAGAAGGAAAGGGAAATGTCAATATAATCACTGCTGCAGAGGTGGGGCTGTTCCAAGCCTACAACAGAGCAATTGGTCATTCAACCTGATCTTGGATTTGTCAGGAGCACAGAGCCTAACCCATCATTCACTGAGAATATACAGTTCCTCCTACATTGATTACATTTTTAGAAAAGTCAGCATTTTCCTTGAGAAAACTTGGGTATTGGAGAATACCAGCATTGCCAAAAGATGAGCCTTCAGTTTCTTGTTATTCCCAGCCCCTGACTCCCTAGAGTGTCATCTATCATCTTTCAAATAATTTTTTTTTGTCTGAATGTGAGTTTTTGATTAGGGTTCATTCTCCTTGTGTTCTGTTGCTTTTATATATTTCTCCTTCATATTGAAGCAAAGTTTTCTCTTGTTGTTTCAGCACAGTTCCCTTTATGTTTTGCTTTCTATTTCAGCATTTTATTTAATAGGAGACATTTCCAAAAGAGGCTGAGGGTCAGACTTTCAGGTTTGCACCACTTAATGGCTATGTATGTTTGAACTGAACATTCATTCAGACAGCTATAAAGATTCCCTGTCTGCACTTCAGCAGACTGAGCATGGACACACAGAACAAAGC
>NW_008603628.1:30050-30273 GCF_000691845.1 Merops nubicus | reverse complement strand
AGCATCCCTGCCTTACAGATTCCCAAAGCAAATCCTGGTGTGCAGGAGGAGCCGTTTTGAGGATCAAAATCAGGATTTCCGTGTCCGTGTCTAGACAACATGATCTTACACCTCCTAAAGCAATTCAGGTCAGCATTGCACTGACGTGGTGGCATTGACCCTTCCAAGTGGGGAGCTTGAATTATGTCTTAACATGGATGAAGCATTTCTCCTCAGCTTGCTG
>NW_008603628.1:22673-30019 GCF_000691845.1 Merops nubicus | reverse complement strand
AAAGAGTGTGACTTGTGTAACAATGTTCACTTTCCAATCTCTCATTCTGGTCTTGACGGTTACACAGCAGCTGTGGTCTTTAAAACGTGCCTAATCAGCTGTTTAGGTACAATCTCTCTTATATGAGACTGGATTATCTGTTAAGGTCACTGTACTTCACCATCAGCCTAATTCTAAATGCCCTGTTCTTAGATCTTGACTACATTTATCATTATTTGCTTAAGACTGGAAGTGGAAATTTCTATTGGCAGATCAGAATCAAAGTCATCAGATTTAAAACAAACAGAAATTTTTGAGTCCCCGATTCAATGCCTGAATGAAGTTCAGCTTTGGGACATTTTCTTTGCCATTTCCTAAAAAATATGTTAAGCATTTGTATGTTTTGCCGTGGACTCTTTGTCCATGACAGATTTGTTATCACGTATTCTGATTTTTTCCGAACTTTTGCTGTTACCCATGTAAAACGGTTAACTTATTTTGCATAATGTGTCCACAAATAAAAGCAAAAGCTAAGTGTTTTATAAATCATCTGACATTCCAACAGTATGCTGTTTTCTGACTTCAGATGACTCATTGTCATATTCATTTGTTAGCTTGTTCATCTATTAAATGTAACATGCTCTATAACAAGTGACCCATTTCATTTTCAAATCTAATTCTGCCTTTTTAGAGCCTCCTAGACCACTTCTTTTCTAGTTTAAGTGCCAAAGGTTAATATCTTAGAATCTAAACAGTACTGGCCACAGCAACTGATAAATGAGAAAAGCCATTATAATTATGCAGTTTTAAGCATTTCTTCTGCTATACTTCTATAAATAAAAATTTACCTCAAAAGTTTCAACATAGTTCAATTCTGTGCTAATACTAACTAAAAGTTGAATTAGCTAATACTAAAAGTTAGTCCCAAATTCAAATAATTCTGAAGTAATGACTAACAACACAATTACCATAGAACTATATAGAAGGGTAAATTTTTTAATTATTTGCTCAAATTGGAACACCTTCTGATTACATACAGACACAGAATATAAGTACAAAGCATTCTTATATCAGGTATTCTTGCTGATTAGTACCTCTTGATTAGCACATATTGTTGGAATGTGATCATTGATCCTATTACAAAACATATACTGTAATAATATTCACCATTGTTGATGTCTAGTAAGATCTATAACTGCTTTAATATTTTATAGTTATAATGCTGCATTGATTTATTTTTTTTAGGTATTTTTCTCCTCTTTATCAAGCTTGTGGATCTACTAGAGGTTCTTTGCTACTTGTGTTCATCACCTTTCAAGATCTGTGTGCCTTTCCTTTCATTCTACACATTTGTTTTTCCCCCTCTCTTCAGAGAAGGCCAGTGTAAATATATTATTTCTGACTCCATAAGTGCTGTGTAAAATGTCTGAATGACAAAGTAATGAATACTCTTTGTGACTGGAGTCAGCACAAGTATTTATTGCTAAGCAACAAAGACTGATGTCAACGAGTTTTGCCAAATGCAGATGGTGAGTAGGTTTGTTGAAAAAATGAAATCACTCTAACATAACTCTTTACAGTGGATTCTAGTATAATAGAAATAAAATGTACTCAGCTGGTCAGGGTGAAGGGCTTCCACAGAGAGGAATGAGGTTAATTTAATAATAGTCTCTGCTGGATTGGCCTGTGTTTTAGGGAGTTGCTCATATGTGAGAGTATTCCTTATCTATCTCAGCAAGTCTCAAGGAAGGAAGAACATCTGCAAAGAATCCCTAAAGTGTCTACCCTATCAAAAGCTGCTGTTCAGCATGTTATTGAGAACAAAGGAAGGACACAATACATGTACCACTTTGGCAAGGAGGTGGTGTTTGGAAAATAAGTACACGGCAAGTGCAGCCATATAGGTCATTTTAGTCTCTTACAGTGTAAAGGGCTTTTAGTCCTGTTCAGCAGACGCCTTTGTGTTCTTTCTGAACAGCTCACCAGGCAATGCTGGTGGGCTGAGACTGATGATTATGTCACTGCAAAGTCAAATGCGTGCCCTGTGTGGAATGTGCACCAAACTCCTTTTATTCCTGTTTGAGACCCAATCTGCCACAGCGGGGCCCATGCTCATCTATCTGGTGTGAGTACACTGATGAAGACACAGTAATTTTCATGCATATCCTTTAGGCAGAGCTCACTGTCAAAATCAGATGCAAATTTTCCTTAGTACCAGAGTGAGCAGACAAAAGCAGACCTTAGTCCCAAACTGTGAGAAGCCCTGCCTCTCTGCAGGGGCAGTCTGCTCGGTCTGAAGAACATGAAACCAAATGGCTATTTGGTTATCACAAATCTGGTCTGACTCAACTAACCAAACTGCTAAAATAATTTGCTACAACTCACCTCAGATTCAAGCTGCTCCAGAAAGCAGCTGCCTCCTTCCCTGGAAGCTATTTTACCCACATGTTTTGCTCACCCTCCCAGAAACAACCTGCTTGTACTCAGCTTGGAAAATCAGTTCAGCTGCCAGGTGTCCCTCACCTTTTGTTTTCAGAGGCCCAATGCTGTGCCCGGAATTCCTGCACCCGGACCTCAACCAGATGATATGGTAAGACAGGGACATTCCTGTCTCAGCCTCCACAGCAAGTGTGTCACCTTTGCTGGCCTGTACCAAGAGTTGGTGCAGGGCCTGGAATAGTAGCCTGTAGTAGGATAAGTGCACAAAATAACACGATGATGACAATAAACACACACATACACCCCAAAAACCCAACCCTACATCTTGTTACAGAAAGTGGCTTGATTTTCTTTGATTTTCTTCCAAGTAAAGATGTTGCACACCAGTCAATTCAACAAACAAATCTCTTGTGGCTGAATGAAAAATGTCATGTGTAGAAAAATTACTGTCTTAACATGAGTGAAAGAAAGATTAGCCAGAATGCACATGAGGCTCAGCTTGGAAAAAAATATTTTATTTGAAGATATTTTTATTTCTCCTAGTTATGTAGGGCAACCAACCACATCATATCATACAGCCATAGCAGAAAGGCAGTAGTGGCTACTTAGAATTATGTAAATTCACCTACTAGAAACATTAATCAGTTTTAAATAGTGATTGCATTTGGAAAAGGTTTTAGGACATATTATAATTGTTTGCTGTTTGCTTGAGTGCTTTGATATGTTGTCAGTGCTTTGGGCTTTTGAGGGTTTTGGATCTAGTCATTCAGGTTCGATTATGCTTTTTGTAAATGTTTGTAAGGTAGTGAGAATAAATGAATTTTCAGAGCTTGTTTTATTCACAGATTGTTCACTTTTGCAGATCACTACTGGGTATTTGCCCACATGGTCTGCTTCTGGTGTCTGATCAGGCAAGCAAAAATCCTAAACAGCAAAAATGGTGAACTGGTGAAAGTGGTAGTGACAAAGGCATACTAACTAATATAGCCTGAGAATTGATTTTATGGGTCTTTTGGGTTTGACAATATTTTCAGGAACACTCAGCCATTCAAATATTTAGGATATAGTGAGAAACATCAGCTGGGCAATGCAAATTTAACTTGAATTTCCACTGTTTAGTCATTAACTTCTTTATGAATCTGTTTGGACTGGGAGGAAACTCCTGTTTTTTCAAACAGTCCAATTCATACTGCTTTTTCTCCTCATCACCAGGCATGTACACAAAGCCACAAATTTCTGTTTTCCCCATCTCTAATGCACTGATAGGATATCTAGCACTCCTGTCATTTAGTCTTAAAAGCTATTAATGCACCTGTTAAAGATAAAAAATGAAATATGAAATCTTGTCAAGCCTACTGAAAGCTGTAGTCAGTCTTTTTTAATAAATGTTTTTCAGAAACTCAGTTTTGTCAGTGATAAATGCACTTTTCCAAGTGTAGCACCCTAGATTTAGTACTCAGAAAAAATCTGTTGGCAGCGGCTGGATTCTGAACTCTTTATTTACCTGCAAAATAGAGAGAGGCAGCATAAACTTTTCAAGTCCATCCAAGTTCTTTGTCCTTGAACTAGTCAGACCATCTGTAGGCATGAGAGGACACCTTTCTATGTCCATTTAGCTCTCAGTCTTTCCACTGAGCCTGGCAACAAGGGCTTGAATTAGTGTCAAAATATGACGGTGGGTATTAAATATTTAGCATTGTGGGCTTGGATCTTGATTTTCCACACGCTACTTGAGTGGCCAGGCTCTAAAGTGTCCTTTGACCCAACAGGTATGTGCTGGTTGTTCTTAAGAAAAGCAATAACTCCAGTCAGTCAGGTCCAGAGGCATCAATTGCCCAACCATGAGCAGCTCTGGGCATCCAACACAGCTGGGGCAGAGGGAGCGGGGCATGTGCTCATAGCCTTGAAGTGGTCAGGACTTCCTCAGCTTCCTAAATACCAGACAATTTCTGTAGCCACAGGGCTCCTGGTAACACTTGATGCTCTCATCCAGCACACCCAGTGTGTTCTCTGGTTTCAGCTTCTTCTGACTGTGAGAGGTCTGCAGGCAAAAGGGATGCCCAGCATGGGGCAAACTTTGCAGGCAAGGACTTAAAAAGTCTGTTGTCATACAGGGTGCCTCATAATGTACCACCGAGTACAATCCTGCTCTAAAATAAGTTTTATCACAGCAAGTCCAGCGTATCTTACTCTTATCTTTCTTCCTAGGCACATTCTCCTATAGTTTGAAAACTGAACCTCATGCATGTCAGTTGTAAGGGACATGAGATCCTTACTAACACTTAAGAGAACATTATCTAGTATTTTACACACAGGCTACCCTTTGATTGTAGTAAACTTGAATTAAAGTATCAAAGGACCTTAGCAACTTAATGGAATATAGAAGTTTGCTCTCACTGCACTCTGAAATATGAAATAATTCAGGAGCAACTTCTGGAGGCCATTTCCTCTTGTCCTGTTGCTTGTTATTTGGAAGAACAGACTGACCCCCACCACACTACAACATACTTTCAGGTAGCTGTACAGGGTGATAAGATCTTCTTATCACCTCTTCTCCAGGCTAAACAACCCCAGTTCCCTCAGACTCTTCTTATAAAATTTGTTCTCTAGACCCCTCACCAGTTCTGTTGCCCTTCTTTGGATATGCTCCAAACCTCAGTGCCTTCCTGTGTTGAGGGGCCCAGAACCCAACACACTATTCAAGGTGTGGCCTCACCATCACTGAGTACAGGGGGACAATCACTTCCCTAGTCCTGCTGGCCACACTATTGGCAGTCAACACCCACAGGTCCTTTTCCACTGGGCAGCTTTCCAGCCACCAGTCCCCAAGCTTGTATTGTTGCCTGGGGTTGTTGAGACCCAAGTGCAGGAGCTGGCACACGGCCTTGTTGAACCTCATCCCATTGGCCTTGGCCCATACGTACAGCCTGTCCAGATCCCTCTGTAGACCCTCCATATCCTCAGGTAGGTCAACACACGCACCTAACCTGGTGTGATCTGCAAATCTACTGAGAGTGCACTTGTTTCCCATAACCAGACCCTTGATAAAGATATTAAAGAGAACTGGACCAAATACTGAACCCTAAGAAACACTGCTTGTGACCAGCCACCAACTGGATTTAACTCCCTTCACCACAACTCTTTGGGCCTGCCCATCTAGCCAGTTATAGTAACAATTTTATTATTGCTGTTATTATTTTAAATAGGCTTCAACAATTAAAAGGTAAGTTGAGATGAATAATCTATCTCAATTTACTAGCCTTCCTATGGTTAACCAAACCTAACATAGACTGAATATCTTTTAAATTGTAACTATTTGTAATGTTAGTTGCAGTCTGAACTACACTATAGATTAGGTAACCCTTGTCTAATTACTTCCCTTTGTATTTGAGTGATAATATTGCCCCACAGGTATTGCTCTCTGAGCAGATAGTATAGCTCTCTTTCAACCAAATGCACATACAGCAAAGGCTTCTCAGAAAAAGCTAGAATCAGGAAAATCCCACTGGGTATGGAAAGAGCAAATGGTAGGGAATATCTTTCTTATGTATTAACTGAGAACAATGTTGGTATATGATAGCACCCTTATAATAATCTAATATATTAAAAAAAAAATAATTAAAATATTATGAGCTATTAAATCCCTGTTGCAGATTTGATGTATGCATGTATCTTTTGGCTGCCAGCCAGTATAGTTGAACTGCTGTGAAATGATCCCATTCTGATGTGAAGATGGAAATGTTTGAAAGCCTTGGTTTATTCTGATTCTTTTGTTCAGGATGTGTCTTACCTTCATCACATTAATAAGAGGGGCTGCAGTGCACACTGTAGTGTTACAAAATGTGGATACATCTCCCCTGGAGAAAGCAGGAAAGATCATTTGAGAGTACAACAGTTAGCTGCTCCTGGCTGTGGTCCCAGAAGGCTTCTGGTAAATCTGACTTTAAAATTCTAACTTTCAGCTACGTCAAGATGTATCAAATGAAAGCACATTTATTTGGTTCCTTGGATGTTCTGTATATTGAATTGTCTGATAACTCACTAACAAATTCTTATCTTGTCTTTTTAGAGAGATGGAGAAAAATAATGGGCCTCAAAGGAACTACCTTTCAGAACAAGTATGTTTTTTCAGTGTTTTCTTAGAGTAGGAAACAAGGAAAATTAAGTAGAAGCAGATGGCATTTTATTTCAGAAAACCATCTCTCAGAATTATGCCATCTAAGAACTTGATAACAGGCAACTTTCTGCTACAGAATTTATGTTTGCTATTAGCCCATGAGCTCCCATACCTATTGCTGTGAAAGGCTGGAGAAAAATGAAGTGAGGATGTCACACCAAAATCAATGATATCTAATAATCAGTCACAACAAATACTTTCCACTCTTTCTTATTGAAAGCTTGCTTGACAGAGATCTAGAGATCTTCTTTGACACTCAAGTCAGCTTCTGAAGGAAATAAAATACCATAAACAGAGATGGATGGTAATATTGATCTTCACAGTGATGAAAATTAGGATAGTGAAATGCCAAAATTTTGATTGACTTTAAAAAAATAAATTCTGGAGCCTTAAAACTTTTTAATTCATTCATACAAAAAGGTCAACAGAATTTAGCTGCTATTTAAAAAAAGGACAAAAAAATGTCAATGGGTCTTTTATACCTCCGCAAGATTCAGCATTTAAAAATATGCATCTTGTTTAATAATTAGGCAGCTATATAATACTTTTCAAAGTTGTTTGTATGCTGACATACACGAATGGTTTTAAAGCTAATCTCTGGATATGTGTATGATTTTTCTGTATGTGTATGATTTTTCTGTGTGTGTTCTGTACATTCTCAGCTCCCAGAACTTGGCGCCCCTGAAGCTGGGGCATGGGCCCACTCTTGCTGCAAGAAGCAGAGAGCAGGGAGCCAGGCTTGCTGTCCCAG
>NW_008603628.1:0-22642 GCF_000691845.1 Merops nubicus | reverse complement strand
CCTGCTGCAGGAAGAAGGTCCCATGAAATCACCACCAGCTGTTCTCGTGGCAGTAGCCAGCTGGTTTTGCAAAGCTTAAGTATAGGTGAAAGGGGTAGATGGGCCATGGCTGTTTGGCTACCCTGGCACTGCCTGCTCTACCTATAGTTGGAGTGGTCCCTCCTACCAAGTGGGGACTACAGGTAATTCACTGTATGGGTCTGCTAGTTCATGCAGAAGTTGCTTCAGTACTTTGTGAAGAGCAAAGACAAATATTCCACTTTCTTCAAGATTTGTACTGTTGTGCTGCTTAGATTACAGAAGCAGGTAAAACTATGAAGCTAAGAAGCTTCAGCTCAGGAAAGACTCCCAGAAACCTGAGGTAATGATAATTTGTTATCCAAAACCAGCATGGGTGAGTACAGATGCAGTAGAGTACACGGTTTGTTAAGACAAAATCTAGTTTGCCCATTGATGTTAGAAAAAAATCTGGAGAAAACTCCCAGGATCTTAATAACGCTTTAATAATCTGAACTTCCCTAAGACAATACCACACAGACAAAACCAGCACATAGATGATGGTACAAAGCTTTTAACAATGTTGCTAAACTCCATGGGGGGAAGTGGGGGGAACAAACAAACAAAAAAAAGCAAACCAGCAACTTTATTAAACAATAAGCACTATTTAGCGTGATCATTCCAGTATTTACTCAATGCATTCCTGCTGATTCTGAAAAACACCTCAATATGGACAAGAATCAAAGATATGACATAAAGTACACAGCTTACACCAAAGCTTTTACAAAGGAGTAGCTGCTTCTATATTTGCCTGGAATTATTTCAGCTAACAAGCTTGGTAAGATGCTATAATACTGTTTGCAGAGACCAGTTGATATAACTTTATTTCTGAATTTTCCACTCAGTTTATGGTGCCACAGCGATAGATAATTGTCTGTCTTCCAGAGTCACTGAAATATCAAAATCTCTTCAGTCCATCACCACTCTATATCCTCCTTAGATGTAACTCTGCAATGGGAGATTGCTACATACGCTTAGCAGAAGCTTTGGGGGGGTCCCATCACACCAAAGTCATTAATCACCATTGTGTTTGCTTTCAGCCAAAAGCCTATTTTTCATGGTTAGATATTTGTATCAGACATGTTTGTCATATATCTGGTGTTAAAGAATATAAAGTAAGTTTGAGATACATTTCACCACGTCAGAGTCAAAAAGAAAGAAGGAACAGGAAGAGCTTTCCCCACTTATAGAAACAAAAGAGTTGTTCATCAGCTAGTCAGGGGCTTTGCTCTATCAAGAGGCATTTGTAGCTGAAGGATGCAAGAAGCTGAAGAAAAAAACCTTATTTTAATTGAGAAAAATGATCCACTGGTCTCTTAGATAATGAAACAAAAGTATGAGTTTCAGAAAGACAGATTAGATCTGTCTGGACTCTGTAGCGTATTTCAGAGAGATTTCTTATAAGAGATAAAACTTTGTCCCAAGGGAGGAAAAAGTAAGTATATGCCATAGGACTAGCTCACTCCTCAGGGTATGCTGCAGGCTTGCTCTGCTGAGTATGCCCTGGCCATGCTCCAGGTCTGTGTTGGAGACCTAGGTACCACGTCCCCTTTGGAGCTGTGAGAATGTCCCCTTAGAATCAGGCAGATTAAGTAGTTTCTTAGGGCAACATAGAGAAGGTCACCAAAAATGGAATAGCATCACAGACATTAACATTTACATGTCTACAAGTAAAACCACCAGGTTTCTGCCTCTCCTGAGAAAACTAATCATTTGTGGGATAATAAACACTGCTGGGGTGAGAAAAAGCCCCTTTCCAGAGCAGCAATCACCAGTCACATTCCTCCTGTCCTCATAGACCAGGAGCAGCAGCATGCCCAAACCCCTCAGCTGTCTTGCTATTGCTGCTCAGGCTCCACCTAACTTCCACAATGGAAGAAATCAGGCTCTGCTCATTCAGCCTTGGGATGTCAAAATTAATGCCTGCCTACTCGACTAATGAGCCTTGAGCTAGCAATTGAAAATGTACCAAGCATCCCTAGTTTCTCATTAAAAAGCCTACTTTTTTTCAGATTTCAAACCATTTGCGAAGCTCTTGTTTGAATTTTCTTCAGTTCTTCACTGCGCTTTTGAAGAGCAGGCAGTCTTCCAGAAGCAGCATCGCTAATTCTGCAGACAGGGTCATTAATGCCTCTCTGCCCCTCCCCTGCCCACAGAAACTTTGCCTTCACCTTAAAAGAGGATTGACACCTCTTTCTTTGGTATCACACAGGGCAATCATGCTTATTTTGGTAATTTATTGATACCTCACTTTCTTAAGTGCCACCTCAATCTGTGATATGGATGTATCCTATTTTTAAAAAAGCCTTCTGTGTTTGTTTAGTTCTTCTGGTGAAGCTAACGCTGCCAATCCCTTCTACCAGAGAGACAAAGAAGCAGCTTGGAGAGGAAGGACCAAAGCAGTATAAAGGCTCAGCAGCTACAAAGTGGGGTCCACAACACCTATGCCTCTTACAAAGGTTATTACAAAGTCTATGAGAACAGCAGTTCAGCTACTGTAGTGCTGGTTGCTGACTACAATATGGTCAGAATTGCACCCTATCTAAATAAAAATACAACCATTTATAGTGGGGATAAAAACAGGAACTGTGGCAGGAGTACTCTGTTTGTTATTATATAAATAGCTAAGAGGTAGGATACCAGGAGGTAGAGCCTGAGAATATGCAGCTTGGTTCTTTGGGTTAAGATCAATAAAGCAGGTACACTGCAAAGAGTGCTGTCTGTGGAGATCTTTGTATCAGCTGCAGTGTTTCCTCTGAGAGGTGAGAGGCTCTTCAGAATATCTCAGGAGTCAAATGCAGAGAAAAGGTAACAAAGCAGGGGGGAGGATAGAGATCGTTAAAAGCAATTAGGAACTTACTCACTATTCAGGAACTCGACAAAAGTTTCTTGGAGCACAGCACAACTCCCAGTAGGAACTGCTCTTTTCTATCTGGGAATGGATTTCTGAGAAGTTGAATAGCTCTGCAAAGGTGGCTTCACAAGGTCAGAGGAATAAGAGATACCTCTAAGGAGAGCCCTGATGTTCTGTCTTATCTTTACTTATTGTACTTTGTGCACAGGCAGTGTCTTCCCAAAATACTGCATGACAATCCCAGAAAAGGAGCTCTAAAGACTATAGGAAGGATGTGTCTCTGACACATGCTGAATTCAACATCTTCAGATCTGTCTATTCCCCTGGCTAGTTATCCATGAATTCTAAATTTAATCATCATCATCAAATATTTTCAGATTCTGATTAGTTCTCCTTCAAAACAATTTCAATTAAAAATTAGTTTAGCACATACCCCTGGGGCCTGGGCAGGTGTCGTCCTACAGTACTGGTTTAAGAATAACCTTCCTTGGTGATTTAAACTGATCCAGATGGCTTTCTGCTGAAATAGGCACTCACATCATCTGTTGTGGCATCTTGACTTTAGGGGAGTCAGCTTTACCTGAGGGCAGTTACTTCATACAGTGCTTCAAAAAAATCCCAAAGAGAAATGCCTCACTGAGTGCTGTGACACAAGTCATAGTGTTCTCACAATCAGCCACTACTTAAATTAAAAAACACAGTTAAAAAAGAATCAAACAAACAAAGAACTCCACTGAAAAGTCTTGTGTCTAGATTCAGAAACAGGACCTGAGGGCCAGAAGCTACACACAAGATCAGACAATCCAGTAATTCCAGATCTGTACTTGTAAGATATTTGACCTGAAAGGTGGGTTCCCCAAAAACAGTATTTTAATTCCTCTAAATCTGGTTTATAGCTCTACTTCATTTGTTAATGATGCTTTAAGTATTACCAACTTAAGCTATAAACATGGATTGTTTCAGTGAAAATGACACACAAAATCTCCTGCTCCTTTAAATCAGAAACAGAATTGGGGCATTTTTCTCTCTACAGACATGATTCTATAAAGATGTTCAGGGACTTGATTATTAAAATGGGAGCAGATCGACTTAGGATGCCAGTTGCTCTTTGTAGTTCAGGTTGGGTCAGAGTTAATGTAGCATATGGAGTTGACATCCAGTTTCCAATTCATTTCATTTCTCCTTCTCATGCACTGGCAGCACATTTGGATGTCAGACAGGATGCCAGATCGCATTCAGAAATAGAGGTGAAGAGGGTGCATAAGGAATCCTGCTCCCACCCTCTAGAACAGTCAAAGAGAACAGCAGTCCAGGTTGCAATCCTCCAGAGGGTCTTTACAGGAATACAAACTATGCAATGCCCTCTTCACCTTTCCTGAGTCACCTGATGCTGTGGCCCAGATGATCCTACTGTAGGTCTGTGTTACTCATCCCAGTAGATGTGGCTGGCAGGCAACACATGTCATCCCCAAAGAGAAAGCATAATGATAAGTTTACCTCCTCTGTAGGTAGGAACTGCGAAGGGAACACTGTCTCTTTCTATAGGCCAGTACCGTTCAGCCTGCAAGCTATAAATCCTTGTAGCTGCAGTGATTACTTCTAAGGGTTTCACAAAAAAAAATATACTTAAGAAAGGCAAGCTTATTGACAATAGGTTTAAACTCAGCATACAAGAACCAGAAAATGTGTAGTGTCTCCACTCCAAAATAAAGTTGAGAATCACTGAGCTAGGACTCCTCTCAGGGCAGGAAAGCATTTCATTCTTTTATGACTTCAATACATAAAGAAGAAAAAGGTGTTGCAACTTTCCTGACACGATTGAACTTTCTGAATGATTGATCAATAGGGTTTCAGGCAGCTTCCCTGCCAATCTGATCTTACTGGAGAAGGAGGAAGTAACGTTCCCGGAGGCCTTTGACCCTATGCTGAAGGTCATGAGCAGGAGTATTGAGTCTGCTTTTCCCATCCCCATAGGATTCCCTGTAGGACCACAAGCTGCTCCCCTTCTACGCACTGCTCCTCTACAATGCCACTGTCTCTCTGCAGCGGAGAGGTAGGTGCACTATCAAACAGTGAGCAAAGGGAAGTATGGCTGGTTTGCAGATTCTGTTCAGAGCCTCATGGAGCAGAGAGGACTTGCAGATACTGCTGACCTAGTCTGACAGAGTCAAAGACTGACAAAGGTAGGAAAAGGTTTTGTCTATGCAGAACAGGGCACAAGGCTGTTATTGCAAATACCAAAATTTGCGGCAGTATTGCCTCACAGCACTGGTATCATTTGAAGTTCCATGCTTTTGATACTATGCCCAACACCCATCACTAAGGTCACGTCTAGAAGCTGTCACTGGTGAAATAATACAGCAGAACGTGAGATAGTAAATATTTATTTTGGGGAAAAAAAAAAAAAAACAACAGTGAAATGCCTTTGTAACTTTTTTAATTTTGAGGCTTCTCTGCAAATGACAGTATATATGGATATAAGGTAGAGAGCTTCTTGAGGTATGAAACAGATTTTTGATAACCTTACTATTAGGTGTATTAGATGAACATTTAAGATCTCCTTTTAAGTGACATACATGCATAAGGAAAGAAACCTTTACCAAGCAAGCATGTGTGACACAGAGACCAGACAGAAAAAAGAAAAGTGCTGTAGCCTCCATTCTTTAGCATCTTTCATCTTAGTGAAACTCACTCTTCACTCCAACACTCTCACCACTAGTCTTCTACTTTCCAGTGCTGTCTACAATATAAGGTTCCTCTTCCCTACAACTTTATTTGTCCCTTTTGTGCTCGCCTCAAAATCCTCTCAAGGCAGCCTCTAATAATTTTCTTGGTCAAATGGAAAAATTAGTATTTAGCCCGTCCTACTATTGTCTTTTCAGCAGCAGCAGAATATTCTCCCTTGGTGTCTATAACTTTATCATCTCCCAGTTAACCACCTCCCTCTGTAACTGCCCTTGTAGCAGAGCTCTGAATGTGCTTATTCATCTTCTCCATGACCCAGCACTCAGCAGAAACTTAGCAGTCTTATTCCCTCTATGCTTTCTGCCTCTAAATAAGCCATACTGCTTAAGCCATACTGGATTGGGGGACTGGAATGCCTGCCTTATGAGGAGAGGCTGAGAGACCTGGGGCTTTTTAGTCTGGAGAAGAGAAGACTGAGGGGGCATCTAATTAATGTGTATAAATATATGAGGGCTGGGTGTCAGGAAGGAAGGGGCAATCTCTTCTCACTTATGACCTGCGACAGGACATGGGGCAATGGACACAAGCTGGAGCACAGGAAGTTCCGCCTCAACATGAGGAAGAACTTCTTTACTGTAAGGGTTCCAGAGCACTGGAACAGGCTCCCCAGGGAGGTTGTGGAGTCTTCTGCCTTGGAGACTTTTGGAGGCTTTTAAGACCCGGTTGGATGCGTTCCCAGGTGCCCTGCCCTAGACTAGATGCTCCTGCTCTGGCAGGGGGGTTGGACTTGATGGTCTCTGGAGGTCCCTTCCAACCCCTAACATTCTGTGATTCTGTGATTCTGTGCTAAATAAAAGATCATCTATCCTCTCTAGGTCAGTTGCCAACATATTTATTACCCGTCCATAGATGCCTCTCACTTAACTCGAACTAAACTAATAACCTATTGCATTGACATTTCCTCTTAGTGCTTTAACTTAAGACTTTAGGCTTAAGTGCAACATGTCCAAAGCAAAATCCTCTCTTTCTTCTCACAACCTTTAGCTTTACCACTGTGGGAAGTGCCACAAAAATATATTATTGAGTACCATCTTTGATTTGACCTCTTTATCCAGGTCTCTCTTTGCATAACACTTCCTTACAGCTGAAACTCATAACTGCATCACTCACTATCTCATTACTTGCTTCCCACAACCTTCTTTTCTATGGCTTTGACATATACCATGTTGCATTGCTTCTAGCCTGTCAGCTGCAAAGTTGGTTTTCTTAGCTCTTTGTTTTGACTACGCCATTCTTCTCCTTGTATTCTGTAACAACAAACATATGCTGCTCAGAATGCTTCCAAGGCTTTGTGACTGATCTATCCTCTCTCATTTACTGTATTTTCATATTTAAAGGCCACACTCATATAGACGACTCAGATTTCCCCCTCCACACCCCACCTAAATATATAAATTTCAATTGTCCATTGAGATCTGCAGCCAAGATTGCTAGCAAATGAACATCAAAACCCAGCTTGTTTACTTGATCTTTTCTGCAGGCTGAAGTGTGGAACAATCTTTTCCATCTCAACTACAAACCATGTGATATCAGACTGCTCAAGCCAAGGCTGTGATGAGGATTATTAATGAATGATACAAATGCTTCAGTAAGCCAGTCACCATAAAATTTAGCTGATCTAATCTCAAAAAAACCAAAACATATTCTTGACATTTCCAGCTGTGGTACATGTTTTCTTGTTGTTGAGCAAAGAAGAGTCAGACATATTCTTACTTGAGAAGCCTCCTTTGTTTGTACCATGTAAGTGAGTGAGAATTTCACCATTGACTTCAATAGGACTAAAATGGATTTATGTATTTAGAACTTGATTTAGGATTAAAATCTATACCCTAGAACACTGTGAAAGCTTTCTGCTAAAATGGAGCTGAAATGCATTCCTAACAGTGATGAGTCTTCTCTCGACCACATTTTTACTAATATTTCCTATTATAAGACAAGTAATAGCCATCACATTCAATTCCTTGGGGTATAAAGGTCCAGACCTCTCCCAGAGGCAATAACTGTCATATTGCCTCACACTTCAAGTCTTCTCTTATTACTTGTCTTCATCGAAATAAATTCATTCTAGTCATCAGAACTCCATACCCCTCCACCAGCTATCAGTGTTCACTATTTTCCCTGGTTTAGACACATGGCATCTTTCCAGTGATACAAATGAAGCCTTCCATTGACTCAATGGGAGTAGCTGTTTCCCTAGCTGATAATTACAAAACCAAATGATGGATGCAATCATGAGACAAAAAGTTAAAATAACCTTATAGTAGATGGGAAAAAAATAACAAAAGCAAAAGCTCAAATGAAAGACAGTTCTTTATTAATAGGCATATTTTAAAATAAAATTGAAGTAATGAAAGATTTAATATAAGGACTTTACAAAGGTGGAAAGAAAGGACTGGCCAGGGCTAAATGCAATCAAAGAGAGATCAGGAATACTGTAAGTATTGATACTAAAAATAAAAATAATAATAATAATTAAAAAAAATTGTATAAGCCATCTGTTGCTTGCACCTACTCAGAGCCTGTTTCATGGGCAGATGTACATTTACGGAAACGTCACCCTTTCTTGTCTGTATCATGCTCTTCTAGAATATAAATTCGTCACTACAGATTTTTTCTCTTCCATAGATCTTCTATCATAGTTTTTCAGGGAAATACATCTGAGTGCTATCAATGAATTCCAAAACAAGACGTTTAACTCACAGATAAAATATTTCCTCATTTAATTTTAAAGTGTGTCTGTGGCTGCAAGATGTTGTTGTCCAAGTAATTATTTTCAGATAACATCCTGAATTACTCTTTACACTGTCATTTATTCCTTTTTGTTTACCAGAAGACAGAAAACAAGTGTTTTTTTTTTTATTTCTCTGAATCCTCTTACTCTGCACAGATTGTTACTAACACTGCTTTTCTATCAGTGAGAAGGGAAAGCTCTTTTGGCTTCTTTCTGTGGCTCCAGATTCATGATTTTGGCTCTTCCTAAGAATGCACACTGTGCACCCAGATGACAACAGGTTTATGGCCAGGCAAGTTGTGCTATTAGAGGGATCTAAATATAATTCTGCCATAGCACTCTGTCATCACTACTGACTGCAAAAACTGGCACACCAGATCAACAAACTTTCAATGGGTGGATCTTTGGCCTTATGATACTGTGGCCCTTACAATCTCCCCTTGAAATCTGGTCCCCAGCTGGGCTAATCTCTGTTATAATGTACAGAGGAGGGCTTGACATATCAAAAGATTTTGCAGACATACTAAATAAAGTGTGGAGAGAAAGAAGACATATAGAGATCAAAGGTGACATGGTGACTCTTAGAGTATTTCTCAAAGACAAGATTGGGTGCACAGTTAACTCCAAAACTACAAGCTCCTGTCATGTCTGGTTTCAGTTAAAAGCCATTAAGGACCCCACTAATCATACACCCAGCTTTTTACTGTCATTCAGAGAATTTGCCAGTCAGACATTTCTTCTTCTCCTTAATCTCATGATAAACTGCCATAGAACATCTATAGGGATTTATCCTACTGCTTTTTAGATAAAAGAAACATAATGAACTGGATAACTCTACAATTTTTAAAGGCGTCCAGTGCCACAGTTTTCAGATTTGTAACAAGCTGGGGTAAGGAATGCTTTGCTATATGTCAGATGACTAACCAAATTTATTTCTAGACAAGATTACAGATTAAAAGGAAGTTACTTGAGAAACATAGGTTTTGAGTCATGGAATAAAGTTACAAAAGATAAAATAGCAATGGCATTATTAAGATTACACTTAACAATACATGTTCTGCCTGATTGAATTCAACAGCATCTATATCATACCTCATTTTCTCTTAGATTTAGACAGAAACTTATCTGCCACTATTGAGTTGAGATAGGATGAATTTGTCATGATGGTTCTTGCACCTGCCACAGGCCTTCCTTCTCCACATTCACATGCACTTGGGCATGGAAGAGCACAGGACAAAGGCTGAGAACCCCTTTCTGACTCACCTCAAAGCATAATTTATCATCTTTGCTTGTGAGTAATGTCACACAATACTGAGAAACAAGGACTTACTTTACTCTCTCTCCTCCCAAAGCTTCCATGATGAAGATTGCCACTGTATCTCTCAATTAGCACATTCAGCCTGCCTGCTTAACAAGAATGAATTCCAATGAACACAGGAAATATTACAGGTACTGTTTCTTTTTAGATCTATTAGTATTAGTCTGAATGGATAAAAATAGGTAACGATTTGAGTAATGCAGATCCAGATTCATGGTTTTGGTTGTGTGGATTTTTTACTACCATATCAAGTTGTACTTGTATTGCTGTGTACAGTATGATGAAGCTTCCTTCTCTAGACTATCCTATTGAATAGGAGTAGCCTCGATAGAGTCATAATTTGCTAACCACTTAGTCAAGCACAGATATCCCAGTGAATTGATTTTACTGTTTAGACCAGTGTTTTTCAGCCTGTGGCCAGTGGCCCCTTGGGGGGCTGTGATGTCATCACAGGGGGGCTATGAAGGCTTAAAGCAGGAGTGGGGAACATCCAGCCCAGAAATACTTGGTCTGGCAGAGGAAGACAAGCTCATAGAAATATCCACAGATGATGCTCTGAAACTGCAGTTCCCCTTCTTTCTAAATTTGAAGACTCTTCAAAAGAAAATTGAAATAAATATTTGATGCAGTCTAGTGATTTAAATCTCTAATTAAGTCTTGGTGGTCCACGGCCACAAAAGGTATTTAAAGGGGATCTGTGCTGAAGGAAAGGTTGAGAACCCCTGGATTCTAGAAGAACTATACCAGCTCAACACCCAAAGGAAAGTAGCATTTCCAAAGCTAGAGGGAAGAGATAAAAGTTTTGTCAGGAAGTCACAAGGGAGTCAGAACTCTCCTAGCTAAGTGAGGGACAAAGCAACGGCTGGGAATGGCAGGCATTTGTCTAACTTCAAAGAGTTAGACCTGACTGCAAAGTCCAGGTCCACTTCTGAAGCACAAAGAAAAAGACCTGACACTTATGGAGTCTCACAAAAGGCAAGTGGATCTCAGCCCCTAGGGAGGATGGTTGTGAGTCTCCTGGCTGAAGTGTTCAGGGTAAGGAAGAGTATTAAAACTAATCAAAGTGACCAGTAAGTGTGAAGCTATTTCCTTGCACTTCTGCACACATGCATTTTTGTAAAGCTTCTTCCACTCTGTTGTCTAGTGTTGATGCATGTATAAAAAATACTTCTGTTTATTTTAACTTGACTTAAAGGGTTTTAAAGGTAACTCTTTAGCAGCAATGCGTTTCATCTCTCCAGCTTTGACATTCCTGAAAATCAGGATCCTGGGACACTTCAGGGATGATTTGAGAGCTGGTAACAGAGAACATATAGTTAAGAAAGCTCTGGAATGTACAGCAAGGTAGAAGACGGTATGTGCAGATCCCAGGTGTCCTGAGATAGCACGTAGCACTCTCACCTGAAGATCACTGGCAGTGCCATAGAGCTGCAAGCTAGAGGATTAGTGGACTGCTCTGCCTGTTAATGAAGCAGGTTTGAACTTTGGATCACTTTGTGCAGTAAAGATACGGATTTCTGCACAGGTTTGGCTTCTGATATCACCTGTATTTTGTTATTTCTCTGTCAGACTGTAGGTTAATTGTCAGCTGCTCTCAGCATCATTTTGCACTCTATCCTGAAATATGGAAAAAGGCAGCTCATGACAGAGAATTCACCCTGAGCTACACGTAAGAGGAATGTGACAGGACTTGAAAAGAGCACTGTGGGTTCTAAATCTTTAGGTATGGCCTGCAACAGGTCAGAAAACATCATCTAAAAGTCAAAATGATTAAAAATCCTGTCAGTCGTCCTATATCACGTTTCTGCAACCATGGATGGGGTGGGAGGCTGCAACTGTCATCATTACGTTTCTGAAACACTAAGGGCCTAATCATGTGAGTGCTCTAATGAATTTCTACTCCATTAGAAACTGGCACAAATGTGCTCTGGAATGTAGAGGATAATAATAACACTTACCTTCCCAAAGGAAGAAGACTGGTATCATTGTGTTCTTTAACAGAGGGGATCTAAGGCACAGAATTACTCAGGGATACATAGCAGGTCAAAACAAGCCCAGTCTTCCCACATACACTGGGTTGTTCCTGTCGGGCAGCACACTGCTACAGGACCACAGAGCAGTCAAGGCAGGGGCAGTGCCCATAAGCTGAGTGCTGTGGTGCAGGGGAGGAGCACTGAGAAATCTAGCTTGGGCATCCACTGAGGCTAGCAAAGCCTCAGGTCTCCTTGTGAAGGTGAAGAGTGGTAAAACACGGGGAGCAGAACAAAAATTACTTTCCCTGGGGCAGGAGGTCTCACCAGTTATGTTGAGAGATTGTTTTGCACTGAATTTCAGCATTTCAAGGAAAAATGGAATTCATGAAACATCTACTTAAATGCAGTGAGGATGGGAAAATCAGCCGTTAAGCTGCTCACAGAGGTCAGGCAATAAAAATGTCTTTATCTGTCTGTTGTTTCTTTTGATCAAATAATCATAAAATCAGTGTCCAGACACTCAAACACATGACTGGTACTAAACATCAGCTGTCCTTCAGACAGGCATGCTGCCCCACTTCTTCCAGATGCTGACTACATGAAGGAAAAAGCACTTTTCTTTACCTTATGTATTCTTGGGCTGCTTGCCAAGTCCCCTCCCAAATGGCTGTGCCTCTCTCTCTGGAAACGGGAGCTGGGAGTCACACCTCTTCCACAGCAGCAGTGGGAGCCATCTCAGGCACCTCCGCTGACCCAGGATGGGCTACTATGGCAGGGAACAGGAAAGTAGTCCTGTCAGTCCCACTCCTGCCCCCACCAGAGGCTCACAGGGCCTTCCTAGCTTTGCGTGGGGCTGCCTGGCTCTGTGGAACGTATCCTGAACTGCAGCAGTGCCAGTCAGCAGAACAAGCTGGCTGGCTGAGCAGTCGTGTCAGCCCCTCCGTGGTGAGTAACGTATAGCCCAAGCGGAGCCGATTGGCATATATGACTGGGTTTACTCCTGAAAGTCCACAGCTTTCTGGCCAGAGAGATGGCTGATTTACAGCCATAATCTCACTGCCTACTGGCAGCCAGGGGTCTAAAATCATTGCCAAATAGTGATGCTTCGTTGCTAATGGACCATATGCTCCCTCAGTCAAAAGGAGTGGCATTTCCTTTGCTGCCTCTGGCAGCCTTTTACGTATTACATGAAAGTAAAATCGCAGTAATCTCAGATATTAAAGGAAATCAATACTTCCCAACATGAACTCCACATCAGTACTGGAAAACTGTACTTCTTTACTAATCTAGTGGATCAGAATATGTAAAGTCTGGAGCTAAATGAGTCTTTTAGCCCTGAAAGTTTTCCTTGGGACTTAGAAGCACTCATACTGATAAATGCAGGTCCATCAGATAAAGCGATAATGCCATATTCAGGCAATATTTTAGAGAAGATATAATTTTCCTTGCCAGTAATGATGGTCCTTTTTGATACTCCTTTCTTATAAGTTTCAGTTTCACAAGTCATTTTTTTAGGAGTACATACAACATTTGGAAATGGAGGGGCATGAAGGTTGGGTTTGAAAAATGTGGTTTTGAGAGTTTCAATATTTCAGACAACTGAAGAGAACACTTAGGATTCCTTTAAAAGCATTAAAAACCTCCACTTTTTTCTTATAAAACTAATCTGCAACTATACCAACACCAGTGTTGCTCCCCTGCTTAGGAACAACTGCTTCATTAAATGCAACAGGAAACACATTCTTTCTACTGTGTTTTTAACGATGGGTCTAAATTCTTATCCTTTAAGCAGGAGCATTGTCTCTAGCTAATTCAAGGATTTAATCCAAATACATTACTCAGGCAAAAATCCAATATGTAAAGGAAGTTGAAGGAACATGAAGAAACTCCTTTGATTAAATGAACAAGTAACCATGCAGCTTCAAAAAAGCCTGGTGGAATCCCTGTAGGATCTCACCCTAAGCCTGAGTGAAGGAACTCAATTATATCTGCTGACAAAATTATCAGGATATTTTGTGTACTGTAACTGAAGTGTGACTGAAACTTGTCATTCATGCAGAAATCAATTCACTGTTCCTATAACAAAATGTAAAACTCCCAGTACTACTCGTTCTTATTTAATTGAAATAAATACTGCAGTTTAAAAAACTAGTTGGGCAAGAGTAAGCTGGATGGTATTGACATCCAACTTCTTTCTGTGGAAGCTAAGCTATAGCAGTTCCAATTTATGAACTGGTGAAAAGGTCTGTGGTTTACTGGTTTAACTGGTGAAAAGACAGCAGAGATAAAATCATTCCTTCATAAATGAAAGCCAACGCCCTCTAATTGTGTATAGACGAGGAAGAATACAGAGGAGCATGTGTGAGCCTTCTTTACTTACAGTACCATGGAGTCTCCAGTTCTGGGAAACTGCAGGATGATTATTTTTTCAAATATGCAGTTCTGAATATTTGAAGGTGTAGAGAGACCCACTTAATAATCTGGAACACCAGGAACTGGGCCCTAGACTTTCAAAGCAGTGTACCAGCTCCAGTAGCTTCATTCAATGGATGCCCACTCTGAAAGACCTAAGGTAGGTAATGCCTCATTTGAATGCAATCATTATTCTAACTTTCAGTGTCCATTTTCAGTTGCAGTTTAGCACCTAAGAGAGGAGTCATGGCCAGGAAACTGGCAGAATAGCCAAGGTCTTCTTCTTCTTCACACGGTGCAGAAGCAGGACAGGATGGTCTGGGGAATCAGCATACCTCAGTACAACTAGAGACAAGAAAAGCACCAGAAATGCTTCTTGGGGATTTTCAGACACAGTGGAATCAGACTGAGGAAAATTACATTTAGAAATGTGTTGTTTCCTATAATAATGGTTATACTCTGAATGTTCCTGCTTTCCCTTGCTTTGCTGTTGAGTTGTCCTTGCATGGTACAAAGAGCACCACCTCAGCTATCTTGGTAGCTAGAGTGAAGAACTGCTTGTGTCCAAGAGGTTTCAGTCACATCCTGATGATACTCTTTATTTTTGGGAATGTTTTCTACTTCTACTACATAATTTCTGAGGCAGGTTTGACCTTCTCATTGTACGCAGGATACCACATAAAAGACTTTACAAGGTGAAACAATGCTGTCTTCTGCCTTGTTTTCTATATGCAAAGGTTTTTTTGGTTTTTTTTTTTTTGGGGGGGAGGGTTTGTTTGTTTGTTTGTTTACTGCAGTTGTTTTCACAGAACAGTGTCCCCAGTGTATCTAAAAGAAGTATTTTTGTGATTTCATTGTGCATTCATAGGCAGGATTGTCACGTTATTTACATTATTATATTATACTACTTTGTCCTTCTCAGCTTCACTGGCCTTTGCACACTGATTTTCCAGCCTCTCTAGTAAAAACATTGAATAGTTATGTCTCATACACATCTGTGGGACTTGGCTGTTTTCCAAGAGGAGGATAGTGCCTCTCCTCAAAATTCCTGTGAGGCTCCAAATCACAGATTATAGAGCTCACCTCTTATCCTTATTTGAAAACAAGGAATGTATTGGTCTCTTGCTTTAGTTGTATGCAAATATACTGCTCAGAAGTGTATTTAAGTATGAGTGCATTTCCCAGGCACCAGTACTGTTACAGTGCCTTACTGGTAATCTCATATGGAACTAATGGTAGCTCCTGCAAAAATTTTAGCCAAAGCACAAGTATATAAATGAAAGAGACTTGTCATGACTCCTTCAATCATCTTTTCCATTAGTGTGGAATTCATCAAAGGCAGAAAGCTTGCACAAAGGCACTTCAGATCTAGCTGTCTGATACATAAGAGCTGAACTTGGGATAAGCAAGATCTAGCTCTGACTTGAGACACAAAGACTGTTATTTTTCAAGGTCCCAAAACAGAGAATAGCTCTGAAACACTCATTTGTGAGCTGCTGAAGATTGCTTAGTGGACATCTAAACAAAAACACTTTGCCCATGCTGTCTATACATTCATTCAGTATGAAGACTTCACAACAGATTTGGATTTTTTATGGTCTTGCTATGTTTTGGTAGGTAGTTTCTAACATTCTAATTAGTTGAACCTATATTAGACATTTAGTCTTCTGACATCTGCAACAGTGGCTGTCAGCTATTTCCCTGCTCATTTTTTTCCTGAAAGAGATAAAATGTTAGGTTACATGTTAATAAACTCATCCCTACCCCTACAAAGGAGCACAGAGACAATGGCAAGGGGGGAAAGCCAAATAACACCTTCCCTCAGATCCACCCAGACTCATCATGGGGGGGGGGGCAATCAAAGGCCCATCTCTACAAGTCCAGAAGAGCACAGGGGCACAACAGCAGGTAGTTCTGGGGGACACAAATTAAGCACTCAGCAGGATGTACAGCTTGTCTGGGTTCTTCTCAGAGTTGTGCCACAGAAGCCCTGTGTCCAGGCATGAAAACCATCATGAGTCAACAGGAGTACCTTTTGAACTGGGGGAGATTACTACCTAGGGGTACAGGATGCATTACCAGATGCAAGGGAAGAGCATTTTAGGATAGCACAAGACTTAGAGTGGGATGTTTAGTGAGGGAACCAAAGGCAGGGAAAGGAAGGGCTCAAGGTTGATTGGGGAGGAACAAGTGTGGGAACAAATTACAAAGGGATAATAAAAGGGCTGGCCTTGTGTAAACAAGGCCTGACCATACTCTGTGCCTGATCAGCACAGTCTGTCATGTCTTCTAATTAAACTCTGTTTCTAACTCTGTTCCTGACTGAGAGTCTCTGTTTTGCGTGCGTGTGCTGGAGTGAGAACACGGGGGGCTTACGTATGCAGGTGCAAACAACTGTGGACACTGGGATCCAGTGTCTCAACCCTGCTGGAGGGGTCCACTTGTGTGTGTGTGTGTCTGTACGTGTGTGTGTCTGTGTGTATATGCTGGTGTGTCTGTGTTGATCTGTGGGATTGGCAATGGGTATATAGGTCTTGCATGTGTGTGCATGCACCGAGGAATACATGCTTGGCTTCACTAATGGTTGTACCTGGGACATGGAGCTGTGCAGCCTCATCTCTACCAGGCTGCTGCATTCGGCTCCCCTAAAACAGTTGTCCCAGTGGCCAGATCCATGGCCTTGTGGAGCTGCCCTGAGTGAGAGCCACCCCAGCCCCAGGTGAGAGAGCCCATGGGGGCCCCAAAGGACATGGGTTTCTTCACCACCTCCTACCTATAAACTACTCCTGATTCTGTCCTCATCCTTCACTCCCTGACATATCCTTTGAATCTTTCCGGAGTCAACTAAATGCAGTTTTGGTATGGCCCTTGTGGGTCAGAGAGACCCATCCCAGTACAAGCTTAGCACTAATGCTTTTCTTCTGCGGCCCAAATAGCTGGCTGTTTTGTGTGTCCGCATGGGTTTATGGTCCAGATTATCATATCTGTGTTCTTCAGATCTACAGCAGATTTTTCTAGGGACTGAGTTCATGGAAGGGCAGCCTTCTCCTGTAGATAGGAAACAGGAACCTTGCTTGGTTTTGCACTAGTTCTCTTAATGTACTGACTCTAACACTCCTTTCTCATTCATGTTCTAAACACAGCACATGGGTAGAAAAACACACAAATATGATATTCGAAATTTACAGGCAAAAGAGTGAATGAGCTTGGGAAGTGTGTGCCTTAGTATAATAGCAGGTACAAATGTATGAATAAAAGTTAACTTGACTATATCTGGGAATATGAAATAGTATTATGAGACTAGTATTAGGATAGTGGGACCCCTGAGATATCTGGATAGAAGAAAATTTCTACTTTTATTTCAAATTCCTTGAATTCTGGAGCTGTATTTATTATTTTTGCCCTGTTCTACCCTAAGCATGTTCCTGAAATCTAATGTAACCTCATTAATGCCTAAATTTTCCAGATTATGTTTTTTTTCTTGTTAGTCTAGTTTTTGCCTTGATTCCGTTTAAGAAAAGAAATGCCAAAAAGAGGTTATTTTACATAATCATCCACTGTTCCTGTCTTTCCTATTTTTCTATGACCATTCAGCCTAAAAGACAGAACATATGATTACTCAGTGAAAGCCCTGCAGCCATGAACTCTCTCTGTTTTGTAGTCTTCAAAGTGTTATCTGTATAAAGACAATAAAAAAAGTCTTGTTCCTTTATAAGGATGACTTCAAGGAGTTTGATCTCAGAGAACAGCAAAGATTTTTCTTTCTCTAGCTCTTGAAAATTACTCAGGTAAGAGATTTTGATCTCTATATTGTAAATTTGATATCCTGTGGATCTCCTATTCACCTCACCTACTGAGTTGCCTATTATATTACATCTTTCAAGCTTAATATGTGATTGATTAAAAAGCTTCATTTTCTGCTTGCTTTTCTGTATGGTCATTCTGGGTTTAAATGTTTCACGCTCATTATTATTATCAGCCAGACTCAATGCTGTAGGCGAGTTCACTTAAACTGTGTCTGTGTCTTGGTTTAGGTACTGATTGTTGGAAGATATAAAAAAAACCTCTTTATATGAACCACAGACCTTTCTGTCTTGATGTAGACAGGTTTTTAAGGATATATATCTATCTCAAATATATGTGGTTCCCCTAAGACAAAAAGGTTCCCAACACACAAAAATAAGTTAGCATCTACTTTATTGACTAAACACACCCCCGTAATTTTCCTGCATGAACCTATGGTTCTTCCCTCTGAAATTGTTTGCTCATCTGTCTGTTGGGGGCCTGAGACCCAGGAGTTTTTTCCTTACACCCAGGTCCAGACTTGGAGATTTTGGACTTCCTTGTCCTCAGTTTTTGCTACAGACTCTCTTTGGTGGAGAAAACTCTTCTTCAATCTCTGCTGCATCTCAATTTGAAGATTACACCATCTGAATACAGAATTGCCCTCAGACACTCTACTCAGACTTATTTGCTACTGCAAATCTCAATGCTTGTTCTCCAGTGTTATTGCTTTAGTAGTTAGTTAGTTTTAGACCAATATGGATTTTCAGGTAAAAGTGCTTATTTCTGACACTATCCAGTCCTTTCTGACCAAGAGAACATGGGAGCAGCAACTGTGAATCAGAAAGCCATAGGAGTGCTCTCCTAATGGAAGGCAGATTGGCTTTTTGCAGGCAGGGACAGAGAAGGTTGGAAATTGGCTGCTCTAAATGGATCCTGGCTCTAAATGGCCCTGCTGAAGGACAGGCTAGCTTCTTCAAATGCTGTGACAGTGATATATGGTGTAAATGTCCAGAGAATTAGGTGAAATCCCTTTTATCCCATGGAGCCTTGGCACATTAGTCAAGGCATTTTTTTTTTTTAGACACGCAAAAGAGGTAGAACTTTGTAGGCTGCTGCATGGCTGTATGATGGCTCATTGCAAGGGATCTCCCCTCTCGATTTCTACATTTCAATCTGTGTTATACTAATTGGAAAAGTAAGAAACGCCTCTTAAGAAAAATTGATGGAAAATACAGTGTAGCTATGGGGCTGCAAACAGTTACTCCCACAACAGCAGCTACTCTCAAACAGTCACATCTCACAACACTTGCAGTCAGCAGCACTATCATGCACATATGCCCTACCACAAAATGTGGAAAGCATAAGGTTTGCAAATGTTTGATCAACTTGCAACCTAAGTGCCCAGCAGAGATTGTCTCAGCAACATCATTTGACAATGTCTGAACCCAGTGCAACAGCTAAAGAGACAAGAGGAAGACATGCTGCTTCTGTAATGAAAGATCAGCATGGGCTGAAGCACCCCTAGATGCACAGGGTCATGAAGAGGTTCCTGTGACAAAGTAACACCAAGAGGAAGGATCCTCTGAGTCCCTTCCACAGGAGTACAGACACAGGGTGGACAGAAATGACAGCATCTCATACTGAAAATGGCAGATGCTCCATTCCTCCAGAGGCAGAGCACAGTGACCAGGCACTGAAAGGGAGGGGAGAGGCAGGAGAGCAACACCCTCAGACCTCTCCAGAGGGAGTCTACTGCCACATCCCTGAACCCTAACAACTTTTAAAACTGTCACAAAGAAGCAAAGCTTACATGAGCCACTTTTCCTGTCCTAAAACACACTATGTGATTCTTGGAATTTGTTTTACATATTTGTATTTTCCACCACTGGGTGACGTTTGCCCTGCACTTCCTCTCATTTACTGCAAACAGATGTGTGTCCTCACTCTCTCCCTACAGGAAGGGTTTTCTGAACCAGATGCTGCTGCTCAGGTAGCACAAGGTATCTTTAATAGGAGGTATCTCAGCAGGGCTCCAGTTAGCTTCCTCTCCCCTGGCCTCAAGTCACTTGGCACAGCTTTTCACACCATCTTCCCAGCACCAAGAATGGTTATCTGAAATGTTTGTTTGTGCAGAAAGTTCAGAGTCTCAGCATTATCTTGGAAGGATGATTTCTTGATGAATTAGCTTCTCAGCAAAATCCTCACATCACAAAAGGGAGCTGAGAGTATTTGCTGTCAGTTGCTGAAGATGAAGGTACTGTGAGGACCAGGAAAGTCCAACTCCTGAACCTTGTGCTCGCCAAGTCACTTAACTTTGTAAAGTGCCAGGAGACTCAAATTTCTGTGGACATGCTGAAAATATTCATTTTACAGTCTAATTTTCCATTTTTTAGACATACAAGAAGCCTAGCAATTTCACTGAGAACTTGGGGTAAACAATTCATTCTACAAGACCAGAAAATGATAAAAAGTTAAGCATTGTGTGATGCTATCTTACTTGCTTTTTTCATGCCATATATGCAAAGAAATAAGAAATATAAGCACTTCAAAATGAGATAGTGACTCAACTCACATGTGTCTTTAATTATTTAAGAGGGTACTTTCTAGAAGCATAGTATAGTAGCTCTCTTTTCAGAAGTATACAATTTTGAGGCAAGTCTTCTGAATTTCTTCAATTTACTGGAAATTTTTTGTTACTACTTTAATTTGTATCTTGCTGATTTCTTTCCTGCCTGTGACCACATCTTTCTCTTTAGAGTTAAGAGGAGTTTTAGAGCCTTAAAAAGTCAGGCTCATTCTTTACTATGCAATTTGGTAAACAAATCCTTATTAGCTGAGTGACTCTCTGAAGAATAACAGATAAATCATGTAAGATTTTCCCAGTCCTTTTAACAGACCTCATCTGAAATATATACATACAGTTTTAAAAGAACAGCGATTACAGTATCCATCAAGTGAATACATAAGTTTTGGTTGCTTTTAATGGTGTATGAAAAAATATTAGTAAAAAAATCTAAAATTTCATCTGGGATTATATGAAAATAGTATTAAGTATACCTAACAATACTGGTTAGAATAGTTAAAGCTGCCTGTTGACCACTTGACCACTGATTGAAGCTTGCAATTTCAGCCTTCATCAATTGCTTTGAGTGACTCATCAAATCAGCATTACCTAAAAAGTCAATACTGCGAAACCAGGTAAACCAGTAAACACTACTTTTAGTCACACAACCGCTACCACTCTTGAGAACACAGTAAAGCGTTTTATTGTTTATACTCATTTTCATTTACACATAGGAGGAACAATCAATGCAGTTCTATCACAGCAGGTGGATCATATCCTGCAACTCTGACTGCTGAATATGCATAGACCTGTCTTAAGGTCCGGTCAGAAAGAAAAGAAAACAGAGGGAAAGTAGGGAGGAGAGTAATTTCACTAACATCAGTTAATTCATGATTCATGGGTATTTATTTTCCAGGTGACACAGCTCTTCTGAAAGAGCAAACTGCTTCACTTCTTTACAAAATACACTAAATAATGTAATTACTTAGAGAATTCTAAATTTCGCAGTGGTTCATGCGGTAAGGGTGTGCAACTGACACACAATGGAAAACATGGTTACAACATCAAACTGCAACTCTATTCCCAGCTGGTTTATGGAAAAGGTCATTGGACTTCTTGATTTCTGCTCTTGAGTTATGGAGTAGAAGCAAGAAGTATGTACTTTGTAAAGGCAACTATGAGGACTGACTATAGATATGCAGTGCAGTTGAACAGGTCTACAACTCTTGTTTCTACAGTATTTGCATTTGTTACTGTTTGGAAATACAAATATAACTTTTGCACACTGTCACTTCTCACACATGTTCAGCTGAAGGAGTCATTTACAGAATTTACTGTGATGCTCCTTTTTTAAATGCTGCTTTTTTTTTTTTCTCCTCTTGGCCTCATAAGTGAAGGGAGCAACTCTTTCCACTGAAAGAAAGAAATCACAGGTGTGCAGAAGTACAATTATGCTACCAACACAGACAGAGACAACTGTGCTCTTGTGCACACCCCTACAACCGGCCGGAGAATAAATTAAGAAGTTAAGCCTGCAAAATAAATGGAGTTTATTCTCAAACTTTTTCTTCAGTCCAGATGAATTATAGACCTTGATTCGAGGCTGCCCTCTTTTTTTGCAACTGATCTGCGTGACTATTGGAACAGCATCTCTGCCAGAGTCATTACACTGAAATGCAGAGCTGAGCAGTTTGGTGGCAGTATGTATTGACGTTTTTGCAGCATCATGAGTCTGGCAACTGGGCTTGGGGAAGTTTCAAGCAGTGGGTCTTTACAATAGCAACTTGATTCTGCAGACAAAAAGCAAAGATTGGCAGAATTATTAAAGTATCACAATAACGGCAAGTCTGTATTCTGCAGAACGTGGTGCTGACTTTAGCTATTTATTAGGTGGCAGCCACTTCTGTCAGAGGCGCAGAAAGGCACAGCTTTTCCGCGTGCGAAGAGAAACACAAAGGTGCCGAGTCTTTCATAGAGGCTGAAAGGCAGCTTTCCTCGCAGGACGCCTGCTCCCAGCCGGCTCGGCTCCCAGCGGGAGCCGTGAAGAAGCCGGAAAGTAGGCTGCTTGTAAAGTTCAGCCTAATGCGGAGCCTCTCCTACCTTCCTTCCTTTCCAGAACACCCCCCAACAACCCGACGCTGGTACCGGGGCTGCGTGCGACTCGGTGCCAAGGGGGGCTGCATCCCCAGCTGCCTGGCGATGC
>NW_008603627.1:0-14161 GCF_000691845.1 Merops nubicus | reverse complement strand
CCCTATGATTCTATGATTCTATGAGGGATAGTGGCTTAGCAATTTCATCCACTATTCCCTCAGGACCTGCTGATGCATCTCATCAGGTCCCATGGACTTGTGCACCTTCAGGTTCCTTAGATGGTCTGAAATGTGATCTTCTCTTACAGTGGGCATTTCTTTATTCTCCCAGTCCCTGCCCTTGCCTTCTGCAACTTGGGTGGTGTTGCTGCAGCACTTGGCAGTGAAGACTGAAGCAAAAATGTTGTTGAGCACCTCAGCCTTCTCCATATCCCAGGCAACCAGGTCACTTGTTTCCTTCTGGAAAGGTCCCACACTTTCCCCACTTCTCCTTCTCTATATTTTTTTTTTAAAGATGCAGCTCAAAGACAAATTCATCCTTAGAGCACCTTCAAAAGAGTTTTTTTCAGCTGACACTAGCCATCCTGAGATAACCATTTCAATACCACAAGCAGAATGTTTTGCCTTTTCAGAAACTGGAGCAGCAGTATCTCTAACTCATTGCTGAAGATGATAGAAAAATCAATGCAAACTTAGTGAAGAAAAGGTAGTCCCATTACAAGAAAGTAATTTTCAGGCTCTTTTGTGGTACTGGCTTCCAGAAAGCAAGACACAGCATGTGATGTGCAATGGTCTGCCAACTGAAAACATGTTATATCAAATATTCCCTTTAGAAAGTATTAACATGCATAAACATTAGAGTTTTATTTTAAATTAAATATGATCTATGCAGAGAAGCTGGAGAGGCCTGGTGTCAAATCCAAGCACTTCCCTGGTTTTTCACAGCAAGCATGTTAAGGCCAGATTTGTATCCCTCAGAAAGCTGAAAAACAAGAGACTAAAAAAGCAAAAGCCAAATATTTCAGCAGTGCCTATTGATTTTTCTCTGTCTCAGGATTTGTTGGTCCCTGCCAAGGGGATTATCAACAGCACTGGCTGCTGGCAGCACCATCCCATCAGCCTTACCCCAAGACCTGCTACTTCTGCATGCCTGCACCTGGGTGACCAGATCATGACAGAGCAAGCAACACTACAAAGAACAAACCCCATACTCTCCAAATTTTGTAGGAACTAAGACACCTGACCTCACGTGTCTTTGCAGGATGCATTTCTCCACAATCTTCTTTCCTGAGCTTTAAGCACCTGGGCCACTTGGAAGGACATTTCATCCTCAGTACAGCAGCCATGGACTTGTTGGATGCAGCTTTCATGCTGCTTTCATAACATTTCAGAATGTTCTGACTTCCTTCATGGACACCTGAGTCAATGGGTCTCCTTTCTGAGGCACAGGGGACCATCAGCAGAGACTTCCCCAGCACTAGCTTCCTGATTTTGCCCACACTCCAAAGATAACTGATAGGAGCTTTCATCCAGCTCTGCAAATGGATTAGCAAGCTGCAGGTCCTGAATATTTTAAATTCAAATTATATTAAACTCAGGTTAAACTCACTGCTGCAGAAAAAGTCAATAATGTTTCCCCATCTCGATTTCTCTTTCCTTCCTCTCCTACAGCAGCTGCAGGGATCCTGACTGCAGTTGGCAGTATAACCTTACTTATGACACGCTCAGGAACAGATGTTTTTCTTCACATCTACCCCTCCTCTCCTTCCTTTGGAGCAGAATAATGAGCTCCTCAACAGCTCTGGTTCAGAGCATGGTTATTAAACAGCTAGGGAAAATGATGCTGGCATGGTAAACTCTATATTGCTGAATTACTACAAAACATGGTGATGACAAAATAGATCTGCTCTGAAGGAGAAAAATGGCCTGTTTTCAGTCAAGAGCTCTTTCCTCTTAACCAGCCCAGCCCATCAGTGAAGCATTAGCTGGTGTACACAGCAATTTGCAGGCTGCATAGAGGGCAGCAGTGTGTGCCTAGAGGCTGTCACATACCTCCCTGGGTGGATGTATCTACCTAAGGGCCATTCAGATGATGAAGAATGGATGAGCTGTGATTATTGGGAAGTTGTTGTCTGTTCTTTTTTTTTCCTGCTACTCTTTAGAGCAATGGAGAAAAATACAAACCATTTTCCTCCAGTTTCCTCTGTGCAGGATGTTGATTAAAGCCCTGTAGCTTTAAAGCCTCTAGCTCAGAGAGAGAAAGTCTTACCAGATCCTTCCTGCATGCCCAATTCTTGACAGGCAAAGCACTGCTCTGCAGAGACACGGCTAATTGCTTTGCTCTGAAGTTTATTTTGTGTTCCATAGGAACTAGCTGCATCAAAGGGAGAGAAAAGCTGACCTGCATAAGCCTCTGTGTGTCCAGCCTGAACGTACAAACTTCTGGGAAATCTCAAGTCTCCAAGTCTGCTGTCACAGGAAATTAATCACCTGTAGTAGCACCTTTTATGTAATTTTATGAGGTTCTAGGGCATAGGAGATTTCTTTTCTTAGGTGAAGGGTCTCCTGATGGAGGCAATCTTAGCAGAGCCTCTGTGATGCTCCTTGACAGCAGCAAGCTTCTGCTCCCTCACTGTCGTCACCTAGCAGGGAAAAGCAAGAAGCCCATGAGCAGGAAAACACAGACCTTCCTATTCCTAGCATGCTGTCTGTGTCATTACTGCCAGGGAAAGCTGCTCAAAGATGACATAGCATCGAGGACCAGAGGGCTTTAACTCTCACCAATTCATGATGGACAGCTACAGACCTAGATCCTTGTTCCCTGTGGCCCAGGACTGTACAGGGAGACTCTCTGTAGCTTCCCTGGTGTCTAGGGCTATCTGAGAGGGCTGGAAGGGAAGTTAAAACAACAAATTTTAAACATGAGCGAAGTAAGGAAATCAGTTGGAAGATTTCATCCCCACTTTCAGTCCTGTGACACTGATCCACAACACAAAGAAGGATGTAGATGCAGGCTGCAGGCACTGGCATGTTGTTTCTCTCTCTCATCTGTTGTGGTCTCTATCACTGTATTTTCACAGTGCCTCCTAACTGTGTGCACCTCTCTACCTGTAAGATAAGGGCAGCTCTGATAACAAGAAGCAACTTGTTAAGTGCCACACAGGAGGTCTGCTTTACAGAAATACTTTAGTCCCAAGACCATCCTTCTTCTCTGCATTTAGAACATGAGCTGAATAGACTAAGTCTGCCTGTATCCTAGACAACAGCTTCAGTGGATTACAGCTGCAGGCAGGGAGAGGCAAGGAGAGATGAAGCATAACTCAGACCTGTAACTTAAAATGGATTTGGGCCAGCTCTCCTCTGCATAAGCCTTATGCAGTGCCTGATCATTCTGGGAGAATTTCCTTATTGGTTCATATATGAGTCTTTTATGCAACCCACCAGGAACATCAGGCTCTGTGTCTCAGTACAGGAGATTATGAATAAATAGAAATGCCTCATTCTGCTCCTTCAGACAGGAGAGGGAAAAAAAAAGCAGAAGAATTAGTACTTTTCTGTGGCAAGATAGAAGCAAAAAGGAGTGCCTCCAAAACTAATTCCAAACAAAACCTTAAAACTCATTCTTATCCTAATCAAAACCCATAAATTATCCTTTTCCTTTAGCCCTACATAGACCACAAGGATTATTGTGCACATTTCTTTTTGTTTTCCTAACATCTATGTACATTCTAGTTACATTCTTCCATGTTCTGTATGAGACTAAAAATGTGTGTTTTTATAAGAACAGAGATCCTTATGTGCTTTTTTGACTCCAAGGATAAAGTTTAAGAAAAATTCTGAGACATGAATTAGAATCAATAGAACTACTTAAGAACAATCATTATAAGAGATGAACTTGGAGATCTGAAAGCAGAATAACTTCTTAGAGATGGAGCTTCAATTTAAGACATGCTCAAGGAAATAAAACCTAGGATATAGAACTAAAAAGGTGACATTCTTCTTCATTTGGAAAGAGCAACTGAGAAAAAAAATCCAAACTCCTCTAAAGACTGGTTCATTTGAGCTGGTGTGGTAAAGGAGCTAAGTGCCACTGGAGGAATTTTACTGTAACAGACAGCAGACAGTCTCCATAAAGGAGAAGAGTCAGAAACAAAAGGCAACTTTTCCTCCCTTCCTATAACCAGTAGGATAAACACTCTTCACTCACCCTCTCCTTTGATTATTTCAGAAGCTGATAGGCTGTACATTAGCTTTTTTTTCCAGATGAATATTTAATAAATGTCATGAAATGGACAATTATGTCCTTTTTATTTTATTTTATTATTTTTTGCAGTAATGGGTGCTGGATGGGTTGTACTCTGTTGTTTAACTCTGTACCCATTAAGAAGCCAATCATTCTCTGCCCTGCATTTTCTTTCTCACGTACCTTAACCTAGATTCAGTGTGTGTGGGAGCCTAAATGAGTGCTGCTACTCCTTTGATAACCAGCAATTTGTTCCTGCATTAGAAGGCAAATTATTGGATTACAAGGTAAAGGTAATGGACAATATACAGGAAGGTAAACGAGGTGAACTTTTTTTTCAGACTCTGTAATTATTTTGAGGAGGGAGGGAGGGACAGCACTTGAAGCTGCCAAAACAGAAGGGGAAGGAACAGATTTACTGAAGCACATTTCCACATGAGGAAGAACTACACAGAACAGTGCAGGGTATCAGGTGACCTAAGGGGGAAAAGAAATGAGAAACAACCCCCTCCACAAAACCTTAATTCTGTAATGAAGTGGGATTCAGGGAAATACTTGGCCCTAGTGCTCACTTGAGCTAAACACTATTTTTTTCCTTCATGTCAGAACCTGCATTCACATTTGTCCATGTCTATCTGTAGGTGCCATGCTTTTATTAACCTTTGTCCAAACTCTGTCATTTTAAATTGAACAATGGTCTTAAATTATCAGCTGCCCCACTGAACTGTGCATGAGTTCAGGCATACTTTGTAAATGGTAGCTTTGTGACAGCAGTTCCTCTTTTGCCTTTCTTTTTTTGACTGTTCACCTGACAAGTCCCACTTAGATAAGGGTTAGGGAAATAAGACAATGTTTTTGTAGAAGTCTGTGCAGCTGTCATTTAAAAACCCTGCTATGTGGACAGAGCTGGACTTGAATAGCAGCACCAAAATTCAAGTTACACCATGTGCTGCTTCAGGCAAGCTTAAATCACTGGCCTTGAGTAGAGACATGGGAAAGATGATGCCTTTCCAGCACTGTCCCAGACTCAGGCCCCCTCCTTCCTTTTGCAGTTCTCCTCACCAGGGGGCCAACTGATGATCTCGTTGGCCCATACACCCCATGGGCACTGTGAGGATGAGGATGCTGTCACAAATGGGCTTGGTGTCTCCCACTACTCAACTAAGATAAGAGGAACCATCCATTCAGAGCAAGTACTAGCTGTTGTAGCCATCCCAGCTTCTTTCCCTGCTGGGGAAAGCCTGGTATATCAAATCCAGAGCTTCAAGGCAGCTCCTCTCAGCCTTTTCTGGTCCAAAGTATATCACGTTGGCAACCTCCCCGTGACACTGCTTGGTCAGCAGACCTCAGGGCTGCCACGTGTGCTCCAAGATAGCCTGAGTGGGCAGCTGCACAGGTCACACAGGGTGGGCCATTCACAGGGTCATGCTCACCCCACGACTGGGATCTTGCACTGACTGACTGCAAGGCAGCAATAATTCCCTGAAGCTGTGGAGTTACATCCATGTATTTAGGAGGGGTGCTCCAGAAATCTGCCCTGTCTGACCTGACAGAAAGCACCAGTGTGTAATTGTTTGTGATGGCACTTCTAGGTGACTTAACACTGGGTGGAGTAAAACACACCAAGATTTTTTTGTAGAGGACAAACGGGCTTTGTCTGAAGAGCACAGTGTGCAGCACAAACCAATATGTCATTTTCCTCTCTAATATCTAGAAATCCATGAGAAACAGGGAAAAAGACACCACCAAAACAAACCCCTCCCTAGCTGTTACCCGTGTATTACCTGGTACAAAGGCAAAACAAAGCACTCCTGATCCAGGAATGTGAGTAAAATGCTCCAGAGAACAAAACCCCACTGTCTGTTGCATCCTCAAGACGTGATTCCACTGCAATCCAGTCAGTGTCGGAGTGTCCTCTGTGGACAATCAATCAGGCAGCTCCACTCCCACCTCCATGAGGATCAGCTGCTCTCTCTACAGGATCTGTCATCTCTGACAATGAATGGGAAGAGGCTGTGGCAAAACAGTCACCTGGGGGCATGGATGTTGAGGATGTGATGGGCCTGAGGGCAAGCAGCTGCACGGGCTGCATCCATAGATTTTAATAGCATGTGGAATACAGGGTGAATTGGCTGGGGTGTCTCAAGGCATCCTACCAGCCAGAATTTCACTGAGCATGAGAAGGAAAAATAGTAAGAAAAATTTAAGAAAAAACACCACAAAACCCCCAAACAACCAAAACCAAACACTCTGGATAGAGAAAGGAACCTAGAATGGAATTCACTCTTCACAGATTGTTTTTAAATGCTCCTAAAATGTCGTCCAGTAACGTGACTTTTTTTCCTACTGTGTAGCTTAATGTCATTCTTCACCTGCAGCAGTTGTTGGGCACATGCAGAGCAGTCTGGAAAGGACAGAGGCAACTTCCTAGGACACTGTAAGGTCTAAGAAAACAGTTTTCTACCATACTTCAGAGGAAGAGGAAACAGGTAATACTATTTTACAGAGCTGGTGAGAGCCTGGGGGACCACTACTGCCCCCCAGAACCCTGTCAGGGCAGTGGTGTTGTCTCTCTGTTGGCATGGCTTTGGAGTACAGCTCCTTCTACCTCATGTTCCCAAAGATACCTTTTTTCCTCCACTTGAAGTGAAGGCTTTGCCTAGAATTAAGGAACTACAGAGAATGTGGAAGAGAGAAAATAATTTCAGAAGTAATGCTCATGGATTAACTCCTATCAGGCTATTTGTCAATGCTTAGGAGCAGAGGAAGTGAAAACAAACCAGCAACTGTATTTCAGAATAAAAAATATTCTGGAACAGAGGAGTTTCTGCAGTGATTAACCAGACAGATCCTAATCTCAACTACAGAGAATGTGGAAGAGAGAAAATAATTTCAGAAGTAATGCTCATGGATTAACTCCTATCAGGCTATTTGTCAATGCTTAGGAGCAGAGGAAGTGAAAACAAACCAGCAACTGTATTTCAGAACAAAAAATACTGTGGAACAGAGAAGGAGTTTGTGCAGTGATTAACCAGACAGAACCTAATCTCAAGGCCAGTGAAGTTTGTCCAAAGATCACCCAGGCCAGGGTAAGGTTTGAAATAAGATGACTGTTCCAGGTTTCCTTTAGATTCACTGGTGGCTCCAAGTCTCCCAGACCCTCTGCCTGGTAACCTCACCTGCAGTGGTCCAGAGGAAGCACAGAATGAATGTACAGGGCACTAGAAAGTGATTTTCACAATGGCTTTGCAGAGCTATAAGGACAACCGAAAAAAAAAGCAGGAAAAAAAAAAGTTTTTCAAAAAAATGATTTTTTTTTTTTTTTTAATAACTACAACTCACAGTAATTATGAAATTATACTCTCCCAAGTGACATTCATCTGGCTGTTGAGAATTGAAGGAGGTAGACACTAATGTATTATAACCTACCAAGCTGGGCAGCTAGAACCTTGAGCACTGTGTCCAGTTTGGGGCACCACAGTGTAAGTAGGACATGGAGGTGCTGGAGCAGGTCCAGAGAAGGGCAACGAGGCTGGTGAGAGGGATGGAAAACATGCCTTGTGAGGGCCAGCTGAGGGAACTGGGGTTGTTTAGTCTGGAGAGGAGACCTTGTAGTTCTCTACATCTACCTAAAAGGAGGTTGTAGTGAGGCTGGTGTTGGTTTCTTCTCCCAAATTACTGATGATAGGATGGGGGGAAATGGCCTCAAGTTGAGCCAGGGAAGACTTTGATGGGATACTAGGAAGAATTTCTTCACTGAGAGAGTGGTTAGACACTGGGATGGGCTGCCCAGGGAGGTGGAGGAGTCATCATCCCAGGAGGTGTTCAAAAAACGAGTGGATGTGGCACTTGAGGCTATGGTCTAGTGGTTAAGGAAATTAGGAGGAAGGTTGGACTTGATGATCCTGGAGGTCCTTTCCAGCCATGGTGATTCTAATCTATTAGAAGACAGAACCTCAGTTTAACATAAATCTGATGTGTTAGCTGAATAGCATGAATGAAAGCCTAATCCAAAGCCAAGGAAATCTCTGGGATTCTTTCCATGGTTTCTACAGATTTGGGAACAGACTTCTGATTAACATAAATCCCCAATCCTGCCATTATACTTTGGCAGAGGTCTGTCTCCACAGATCCAATGTCCATCCTGCTGCTGGGTAGTATTGCAGAAGAAATCCAAGTGGGAGTTCATGACTGAGACAAACCTTTATCATAATCAAAAGGCTTCTTGAGGCAGTGAAAAGGATCTTTTTGATCTCTTTCATCTCTCAGTCTCTCTTTGCCTGCCCATGGAACAGCGTGCTGTATTGTTTTGTTGAGTTGCTCACAAGTTCAAAACAGAATTCTCCATTTCATTAAGCATCCAGTGCCCTTACAATTGGCAGCAGAACTGGAAGTTTCCCTTCACTGATGCCTGTGATTAATGGCAGCATGGGTGGTGAGCAAAGGCAACTTAGATGCCAATGAACGTGTGAGCATTCCAGAGCAGCTGATCCTCAAATACTTTTTTCCTTCCTCAACTTCCTCACACTACTACTGAATTAGATTAGACCCGAGAAAGGTGCACAACCCAAGTATCCTGTCCTGAGAAGCCCGTATGCTCATTCTTAGTCTGAATTTCTTAAAAATTGAATTACATGTGCACTTTTGCTCTCTTTTTTGTTTTAGATATGCACATCTCTGTAAGAGGATAGAATAGCATTTGTGGTTTTATCTCTTCACTGACAAATATGAAGTGCTGAGGATGGGAGAGCAGTTCTCCATCCTTCTTCACCCCTATATAGAAACTTCTCTAGAGGACTCAAATATGACATGTCAGATGAGACTTAATTGAGCAAAAGGCCCTTGCTGTAAACTGTCAATCACTAGTAAAACCTGAACTGCTCAGAACTGAGCTGTTCTGTGTCAGGGAGCTTCATCTGTTATTTTTTACAGACAGCTGATCCCCAAAATGGGCAACTTTGAACTGCCCAATAGATACCACCAGTCATTATTTCTCCGGTCTCTTTTAGGGGGGATTTCTAGACTGTTGGTAAAAGTGATGACTTTAATATCATAATAATTGATAATCTGCCATTTCTGCAATAATCGGACATTAATGATCTGCTTGAAACTCTTCCCTCCAAGAAATCTCCCTAAATTCTGGAATCTTTCCCATCCATATAAGGTCATCCTTCTCCTGTGATCTAAAGTACTGGCATCAACTGTCAGAAGATAATTCTCCTTTTCTGCAAATATGACAGTGTCTAAATCAGCAGCTTTCCTTTGAGAGGAGCACTTTCTGTGCCAGGCCGACAGTCCCCAGACACCTCTGCACTGGTTTTAATTTGCTTAATTACATGACTTGCCTACATTTTATAGCATGGCTTGAGGAGAGCACAGAGCCTGAGGAGAAGGGCCAGCGTGGACTGCAGCTGTGAAAGCTCTGCCATTGACCACTGGTGTGTCTTATCCCTCCATTGCATCTCCCTGGCAGTCACCCATCCTGCCTGCCCTTTCAGTCCTTCCTACAGTGAAGCTGGCAGCAATCCTGCCAATTAAGCAGCCAGTGGCTAGCAGCCAGCCTGCACCTTCTTTTTCATATCTTATCATGCACATAAATAACTGCCCATACTTACATTCTGTTGCTCAGTAACAACTTAGAGCTTTCATTGCTGTCTTGTAGCAAAGCTTAATATCCTTCTGTTTTCCAAATGAGATGTCCAAATCCCCATTTCAAAAGCTCAGCTCACCCTCCTCTCTTGCCTTGACAACCACCTCATTGCCCCCCCATCCACTGTGAAGACACCTCGCTGCCTTCCTTTCACAGCTCTTAAGGCAAGTCCTTGACAAATTAATCAGTGCCTTGTCCTCTCTGCACAAGCAACTGTCAGCAAAGCAGATGGTGCTGTCCTGTACAGCACCTTGTCTCTTACATCTCTCTCTGATTTTGTGTCCCCCAGTTTCCTGACATGGTTTGTTGCATGGCTTTTTTTTTCTTTTTTTAATTATACTGCAGACAACAGGCTGTTCCCACAGGTCATTGCTCACCTGGCCACAAAGATGACAATATATTAAAGTTGAAAGAAGCATGTCAGTGAAAAGAAATGCATCAAGAGCTCTCCTTCCACAAAAGCCCAAGGACAATCAACATTTTGTTGACATAGAGAAATTCTCAGATTATAAAGAATCCTGGGAAACAGGATTTAATGAAGACCAGTGAGTGCCCATGGCTGCTCCTTAGAAAGGTTTGACTTGTACAGTGAGGGAACAGTCACCCTTCCCTGAAATGGCCTTTAGTTTTCTAACTGAACCTTGGAAATCTGGAGATAACTAAACCAAAGCACCTAAAGTGCCTCATGATTACTATGAATTGCCCAGTTCTCCAGGAATTCCACTCCTTGCTTTCCCTTACATTCCCTGAACAGAATGAAAACAGACTAATGAACACAAAATTAGAAAGCTTTCCACCAGCTAACTTTGCCCTCCCCCAATACTGTTTATTCCAATACACCCCAAACTCCTGTTTCCAGGGCTAACTTCTGAAGGTGGAATTTATTAATGAGAGATTTCATTAGGAAAAGTCATTCAAGTTGAAAATAGCAAATATCTCACCCTCCCTGCTCCACTTCATTTTGATCTTCCATTTCATAAAGGGACACTTAGATTTCAGTGGAAGCTGCTGGAAAAATAAATTGAGAACCCCTTTGCTGCAGAATACCTACTCCAAACCCATACATCAAGCCCTTGCATGCCCACAGAGAACCTTCAGTCAAAGAAATCCAAACAAAACCAAGAAAAAAACAAAACTCCGAAGCCCAACAGAACTCCATTGACACCAGCTCAGCTTATTCCACTGCTTTCAGACATCAGAGCCACAGAACTGTGTAGGAAAGGCTCATTACTACATTACTAATGCTCCCAGCTTAGGCTGATGAATCAATAGCTGTGATCAGATCAGTGTCATCCATGAATGAGACTTCTCCTGTAGCGTGCATTGACAAGAAGCTGTGAAGTGCTGCTCTGAGCTCAGTGTGGCACTGAAACACCTACAGCACATCACTGAGCAGGTGAGGGAGAGTGGAACAGACTTCACCGTTTCTTTTACACCAATGTGAATGTAACAGGGGCTGCATCACCTATAGAGCATAGATCCATTTCATATGCTGATTTGCTACAGCATCACTGCCTACACAGAAGGGCCATCAGCCATCTCTCCCCACTCAGGGGATCAGCTACATAACATTTCTAAGCTTCACAGTCCTGGAGCATGGATACCTGAAGCACTTGGGTGTCCAGGCAGGATGAACTGAGACCCAGCCTGCTGATGTAATAATTAGTGCTTCAGCTCATCACCAGACCCAGCCACAAGCTTTTCAGCAACATAAGCCAAACTAAACTTTGGAGTGACAAAGCTGGGATAGGGAGGCAGAAACATTCACAGGTAGGCTGCTCCTGTCACCAGAGAAAGAAGAGGTGTCCTGGTAAGCTCTGCTTAGCCTTGGGAAAGGGAGCTCTTCTCTCTTATTAACACATACCAGTGGCTGCTCTCTCAAACACCCCTCAGCCTCTCCCTCAGTAGATGGAAATACTCTATGGGGCTCTGGGTCATGGTCTTTGTCCTTCTACTAGCAACACACTGCCCTAGATAATGGCTGATTTTGGCTACACATAGGGCCAACTACCCTGGAACTACCCTGATGCTGCTTTTAGCCTTGGATCAGCCTTCTGTTTGGAGATGGACTTTGAGCTGCAGGGTGGGGGGGGGAAAGGGAGGACGTGCTCAGGACTGGCTGCAAAATTTCTTCCAGTCATGACTGAAGTCCTAGCCCTTTGTCCCTCCTGCTCAGCTGATGGTCTAGAGTGGATACAACACCTAAGAGACATGAGTCCTAGGGGAACAGTCCAATGATCTGCCAAAGTAGCTATTGCTAATCAGAAACTGGAAGATCTAGCAAGCAAAGTAGTCTTTGCCATGAACAGCAGTACTTTCCATAACGTTCCTCATCTGCCCCCAAATTTCCCTCATACATATACCCCCTCCTCTCCTCTATGTTGTATCCAAGAGTCCTGACACTATCTTACAGCAGTCAGCTTTCACTTCACTCTTTCAGCAATTCCTTGCAGTTCAAGAGGTCTGAAGTCAGCCACAGTCTTCGACAGGGACAAATGCAAATGCCTAGGGCCAGACCTGTTCAGATTTCAGCATAAATATAAATCACCTCTGATTCTGTTTTTATTTGCTGCCTTAAGCTAGTCATTAATACACTGAAAACAATCTGGGTGCAATCATTTTTTTCTGACCCAACTCTTTTCTCCTGTAATCAGCACTCCAGGAGAACATATGGGCTGCTTCAGTCACTTGGCTCCTGATTTACACCAGTGTAAATCTACTGAAGTCAACAGAATTCCCCAAGAACCTCACTAGGCTTTGTTGTAGGTGAGCAACCTCTGTGATCAAATGTGGGTCTGTGCCACAAAGAGGTCGCCTGGTCCAACTGTTCCTGGAGAGGATGCACCCAGTGATGAGAGGGTGCAAACATCTCTGCCCCACAACTCCAACACACTGTTGGCTGGCAGTGCTGAAAATCCACTTCCACATCTAAGAGCTTAAATTCTCAAGTGGTGCCAAGTGCTTCAGAAAGCTGAACAACACATCTAGTTTGGGAGAAGAACTTCAAGAGGCTCTTTTCCATTTTCAAGACTGTGTGTGTGAGTGTGCACACGTGTGTTCAGGGAGGGGAGGTTAAATATTTTTCGTGGTGTGTTTGTTAGATGATGAAGAATTTATCAGGAGACCAACAAAGGCAGAAAGCTTTGCAAAAGAAATGCACTGTAGATAAAAGATGCAGGTTAGTCAGTGTTGTCCCTGAGAACAGCTCTCTCAGGTAGTGCTCATGACCAGTGTTAACTCAGGTTTCAGCTGCACAATCCATTCGTTCACATGATTTGGGTTGGTTGGGACTTTTGCCAAGCTCCTCCTCCAGAGGCAATTCCTGCAGGGCTTCCCTGTTCATACCACGTTTGATCATAGTCCTGTTGTCAGCACATCCAAGCCAGCTGAAAAAGCTGAGGGCACCTTTCCTCCTTGATCTTCATTCCTCACGTTCAATCGCTGCGGTTTTAGAGCGGTTTCATTTAGAGTTTTTTCCTGTCAAACCCTCTATGCTGTCATCTCCACCACTGCTCCTCCTCCAGAGGCAATTCCTGCAGGGCTTCCCTGTTCATACCACGTTTGATCATAGTCCTGTTGTCAGCACATCCAAGCCAGCTGAAAAAGCTGAGGGCACCTTTCCTCCTTGATCTTCATTCCTCACGTTACAATCGCTGCGGTTTTAGAGCGGTTTCATTTAGAGTTTTTTCCTGCCAAACCCTCTCTGCTGTCATCTCCTTCCACCACTGCCTCCTCCACTTGAAAAATGGGTACAGAGATTGTAAGAATGACACTGCTAATCCTGAGCATTTCCAAAACCATCAACTCCACTCGGATTTCTTCAGAAATCATGGCATTCTCTGAAGCTGATACCTACAACTTTCTTGTTACTGATCTTCAGTTGTTTAAACTTTCCAGGATAACAGATAAATCTCTTTCTAGAACCACTTCTGTCTAATTAGGTGAAAGGAAGTTCACAGAATCTGAAATTCACTTAGACTGTGATGGCAGAAAGTTTTTGGGAATACAAAAAACAAGCCTAGTGAGTTTTGTGATAAAATTGTAAATGGATAAACTAGGAAAGGTAGAGTTCAGGCTTACTCATGAAAAACCAGTCCTGAGTCATTTCACCTTATCCTCAATTTGTAAATTCATGTTGATGAACATGTACCTTGCTATACAGGGCTCTTAGATCCGTGCAAGTGTCCAAAAGAAACTGAGAACTACATTTTCTTTGCTGCAGGAGTTAGCAGAACTTAGGTCCAGGTTTGCACATGCAATCTCAAGCAACAGGATAGCACGAGAGATAAAAGGAATAGATCTCAGCATTCTATCACCACTGGCATGACTAGCTCAGGGAATCTCTCACAAACCCTGGGGCTGTGCTGAGGGTTTATCATGGGACATGGACACATTCCAACAGCTCCTACCCTCTCAGAAGAAAACAG
>NW_008603626.1:17110-24977 GCF_000691845.1 Merops nubicus | reverse complement strand
TTCCAACCATAGTGATGCTATGATTCTTCTTCCAATGGCAGAGCTCAGATATGAAACGTCTTTAACCTTTTCAATCCCTCTGTTTCTTTAGCCACTAAGGTTTTGAGGTTTCCCACCCATCCCAATCAATGCTATACATAATAAAAAAATATCCTACTACTACAGTAGAATTTAGGTTGAAATTTAATAGAAAATAACTTAGAAAATAAACCATTAAAATAAGACTCTTGCAGTGTTCTTTTTTCTTTAAGCTTTTTGCTTACACAGTCCATCCTTGTCTTGTCATATTGCCTGCTGCACCACAATTATCTGTCTTGTATTTTCCACTCCACTGTCCTTAAGTGCCTCCTCTTGTTCCACTGTGGTGAATATGTTTTAAAGGCAGTTTCCCATTATATAACACTGAGGGGTTTTGTTTGTTTGTTTTGTTTTGTGTTGTTTTTTTCCCAAGCCGGAATCAAGAAATTCTTTCTTATTTCAAAGAATCATCTAGAGTTAGACACAGCCCCTTGGACAGCTTATCTGAGGTAGGGCCTTCCTTCATTATGAAGGAGGTTATATTTGCTGTTATTTTCATCACTGTGCTGGCATCTGTCCACTCGTCCTCACTTCTTTCTCATGCACATTGAAAGAATTGGAAGAACAATGTCAGCAACTAAAAGATAAAGAAAATATGAACTGATGCACAAAAGTGTTTATAGACACTGATCCCTAGAATGAAAAATGAAGATAGGAAAATATTTTTAAATAAAGATTGATTGATCTTTATTAAGCATGATATCCCTTTAAAGAATTAATCATAGTATCACAGAATCACAGAATGTTAGGGGTTGGAAGGGACCTCCAGAGATCATCGAGTCCAACCCCCCTGCCAGAGCAGGACCATCTAGTCTAGGGCAGGTCACACAGGAACGCATCCAGATGGGTCTTAAAAGTATCCAAGGTAGGAGACTCCACAACCTCCCTGGGGAGCCTGTTCCACTGCTCTGGAACCCTTATTTTTTAAAATTGATTGAATTATTTTTTAAATATAATTTGCAGACAGAAAGATTCTTCAGACCTATTCCCTGCCTGTAAGGATTTTCCAGCCTATACCTACTTTATCAAGTTCACATTTACATCTTCCACCCCACCACAGTATTTCAATTTTGGCCTAATCCAAACAGATTAGGATTAAAGGAGTGAAATGTCTATTTTTTTAGTGAAGAAAAATTAAAAGACACAGAGAATCAATTATAACAATAATGAAAACCCATAAAATAAAGCATTCACCTTCATTCTGAGAAAAAACATGGCAACTGTTACTATGGTTTAAATTGTGTGTGTGAAATCTGCACATCAAAAACCTATACCTTTTGGATATCTCCGTTAATATGATTTTTTAAAATTACTTTTTATAAAGTAATAAACTCCCATCTTACAAAAATGGGTAGCTGTCCTGGGTTTGGCCAGGATAGGGTTAATGTTCACAAGTGGCTGTAACCTGGCAGAGCCACATAATTTATATATTATTTCACTAGTATTATTGTTATTATTGTTGTCTCTCCTTGCTTAGTGCTGTTCTATGAAACCATGCTTATATCAACCCATGGCACTTTATTTCCCTTTCCTCCTGATTCACCTCCCCTGATACTTGGCAAGGGAGGAGGGGGGAGCAGTGGGTGGTAGCTGCTGACTTTAGCTCCCAGCAGAGGCTAAGCCATGACAATAGGGTTGTAGTTTCTGCTTTTCAATGAAGGTCAAAGCTGCAGAGATCCAGGTTAAATATGTGTTAATTTAATACATAAATAACACTTCAGTTTTGTGGAGCTGCATGAATGATACCTGAAGCTTCTTGAAGCTACTTCTGCAAAGTAGCTGCATATTGTATTCCCCACATAGAATATTTTTTGGCTTTCATTTTTGCTCATTATTGCTCTATATTGAACTACACTATTGAATCAAACGTGTAAGCCAGGACAAAATCAAATCAGGGATCTTTTTAGCCTAAAAGTGTGTTTTTGTGACTGTCCTTAGCACATGCCATGGTAATCAGCACACAAGTTTTTTTTTTTTGCATGTGAAAATGTAAACCAATATTCTTGATCTCTCGTTCTCCCATCCTCTGTATTTTCGTCTTTAGCACTTCATGAAAATATTGGGTGAGGTGGTTTGTGTGTATATCCACATACATAAGCACTACTTGCAGTATTTTCTTACCTCTGCTAAACTGAAAGCCTTTCATTTATTAATGAGGAGGACTGAGCACAAAGGCTCCACTGTTTCTTCACAATTCTGTTTTTACATGCATTAGATAATCAGTTGATTTCTGGTCTTAAATCAAGCTAGTTCAGAAACACACATTCTCTCTGGGGAAAAAAAAGCTGTTTTGTAGAAGCATATGTTTTCAAGTTATGTTTGTTTGGAAAAACGGGGAACATGATATTGTGATAAAGCTGCCTTGAATTGCTCATGCCTTTTTGGAAAGATAATACTTTCATTTTGCCTTCTAAAATTATTTGTTTGCAATATTTGTTTATTTTTTTAATACTTAAATTTGTAAATGCAGAATTTAGAATGTCCAATGAATTCTCATCAAAATACAGGAAAAGATAAATAACTATCTTTTCCAATTGCCTTTAAAAATTCAGCGTACTGAGATATCTCAGAAATTCTTGTAGAAAAAGAAACTGGGACACTGTGGGCACTGCATTCAATGAGTTCATCTTCAGCTTTAACTTGCAGTGTCTGCTTGAATGTGTTCAAAGGCACTCTAAAAGAAATTAGATGACCTATAAACTGGTCAGACTAGTTCTGACTAGTTCTTAGCTTCAAATTAGGAAAATCATTGTGTGTTCTCCCCAAAATAATGCTATACCTAGAGCTGAAGAGGCATGAAATTTGGGGCTTCATCACTGAAATGAAAAACAATATGGTTGTTGGTGCCACATGTTGACATGCATCATAATGTAGCTTTTAGAATAAGTTGAGCTGTCTCTCAGCTATGAGATCTTATGAAACCATAATGCAGAAGGTTTCAAAACCAAAGCAGAAATGACAAACTTAATCAAACTCTTTCAGTTCCCAAAATGATCTGACTGAAATGTGGGAAAAATAGTTACTTTGAGAGAGTGGTTATGCAACGTTACTCTTCTCTGTAGTTGTCTGTAGCATGGGTAAATATGATCCTTAGAAGAACTTCTGAGCCTTACAGCCACATGGTGAATAATTAATCGTGATTCATTTTTTTTATTGAATATTTTTTATTGACTGGATAACATTATACAGCAGGAAAAGATCCCAGGTGAAAAAAGTAGTTGAATTTATAACTGCAAGTTAAGCAGAAAAAAAAAAAAAAAATAACAGCTTTCTGAATTCCTTATGAGCCAGCAAGTTGATCACAGTTAAACTGGAGTATGTTTTGGAGAAAATATACCTGACAATGCTGACAAACCAAAACCTTTTTTTAACTAAAAAATAATGAAGAAAATTACTCCCTATCCTGATAATTGCTACAGCAATTGAAACTTGTTATGGAACTTCACTTTGGATGCTGGAAAATTAAAACTGTAACGAATTCCATTTTGCAAAAGACTACTCATAATGAAACCACGAAATAAAGGTCTTCCTCATTTTGTCAGCAATTTTGAAAACTGATACAAACAGCAGGTGTTTGAAAGTCTTAACATGTTATCTCTGTGATTCTCAGCACACAAACAACTCTCCACCAGTATCTTCACTTACTTTAGAGATGCCCCTAGCTTTTAAAGTACCATCTGGTTGCAATCAAGTCTTTCACTAAGTGTGAATACATGGGTTACAGCTCATGGTATTTGTGTGGGCAGACGTCTAACATGCAGAATTATTAATAGAGTATTGCACCTCAAATGATTCAGTTATGTCTGGGTGCTATAAATTACAACACAACACCCAGAAGTCAGCAAAACCTGAAAGCTCTGTGGTTTTGGCTATTAAAACATCAGAGGAATCCATCACAGCCTGGATTCTGATTTTAAGTCCTATAGAGAAATCTCATCTATCCTTGGCTACAGGCGTTCTGCTTATAGCGTATATTCTGTGTTCAACACTACAGCAAGTATACAGCCACGATATTGCCAAGGACACAAAAAGTCAGTGCCTGCATGAAAAGACAGCAGAATTTGATTGTGAGACCTTTGATTACTTCAAAGAGAAATAATTGGAAGAAGAATGCAGTGTTCATTTTAGAACAGAAATGAAGGTTTGATATCTGGTTATTTTAGAAGAAAGATGATATCCTGACGTGCTATTGACTTGAAGGACAAATCCTATATGTAAATGATGTGCTGAATGTTATTTTTCATCCAATGTGATAGAAAAATCTCCTTATATTAACATTTCTTGCTGCAACAGCATGAGCACCACTTGTTACGCTTGACTTGAAGAAATATGGCCTTATTTTGGCCTTGATACCCACCAAATTTCTAAATGAAAATGTTGTTTGTTTGTTTTTTTTTTTTCCAAAAATAAGTTTTCTACAGGGTCAAAGGAACATTAGGAACGTTGTATGCAAAGGATGGGAAGAGGTCACTAACATTCTGCTAAGCCTTTCATCTGCAGATCTCCAGTTCAAATTCTGAACTCAGCTGAACTGAGATGAAGCAAAAATATTGCATACTGAAACAATGACAAAAATACTGTGTTGGTTTTTTTTTTTTTTTTGTTGGTTGGTTGGTTATTTTTGGTGGTTTCTTTGGAGGGTGGGGGGTGTTTAGTTGTTTGTGTTTGTGGGTTGGGGAGGCTTAATATATTTATTTAGTAATGTTTACTTCTGTATTACAGAATCTGAAGCCATGCTTTATCCTCAAAAATGGTACTAACTAATAATGATATCATGTGGCAGCAAATCCTTTAGCATAAACCAAATAAATCTTAAGTAAGAATCTTATTTCTGTGACTCCCTCAAAATTTCTAATTTCTTATTTATTTTATTTCCTTCTTTGTGTGTCATAAATGTGGAAAAATTGCAGCTTCGGCTATACAGCCTTGAAAACATTGTGTGGACAGGAGGACAAAGGTATAAAAGTAACTAGCAGAATTCAGCATAACCTATACCAGTTTTGACACTATCTCACATCATATTTTCAGTAACAAGGTGGTAGGCTGCAGATTAGAGAAGTGACAGTGAGTTAAACAGAAAACTTTTTGATCTGCAAGGCTCAAATGGGTGTGATCAACAGCATAAGGCCCACTTGGAGGCCGTTCACTGGGGATGTACCCTAGAGATTGATACTGTGGCAAATATGGGTGACATTTTCAGTAATGATCTGCATGTTTGCAGAATTATTTAATACACAATTGGGAGGAGTGGCTGATAGACTCGAAAGTCTTGTTGCCATTCAGAGGGGCCTGGACAGGCTGGAGTAGTGGGGTGACAGGAACCTCATGCAATTCAACAAGGAGAAACACAAAGTCCTGCACCTGGGCAAGAACAAAACCACACAACAAAACAGGATGGGGACCACACAGCTGTTAAGCAGAAAATGACCTGGGGGTTCTGGTGGGCAATAAGTTGACCATGAGCCAGCAGCATAAACTTATCCTTCCCTCTGAACAGCAGGAAGCACTTTTATACTCTGGGGGTGACTGCACTGGCTCAGCTTGTGTAAAGAAGTTGTGTAGTTTCCATCCTTGGAGATATAAGAACATGAATGTACATGGTTCTGAGTAGCCTACTCCAGGCATTTCCCTGCTTTAAGCAGCGAGATTGAATTTGAACTAGCTGTTCTCCAGAGGTGCCTGCCAAACTCACCTGTTCTGTGATACTGTGATATTCAGAAGATTTTTTACCTTCAAATAAGTGTTGAGATAAGTATGGGTGAAAAAAATTTGGGAAGTATGACCAGCAATCCTGTATTTTCTGTTTCCTTTTACATCTTCATATTACTGAAATATCCAGTATATTTCCTTAGGTTAGTTGTTAAAATGTGTCATACCAAAGAAAGCTGTCTGGAGACATTTCTGTAAGGATTCAGAGACCTTATCCTACCCTAGTCATTCACCACAGAATGGTACGTACTCAGATTCAATAAACTAGAGGAAATATTTGGAAGGAAAAAAAAAAATCCAGGAAAACAACAAAAAATGCTCTTAGCAGAAGAAAAGGAAAAGGAAAAAAACAAAACAAAACAAAACTGTTATCTGTAAAGAATTTTTTTTCCTCTGTACTTAGAAAAGAAACAGTAACAGTAACACATTCTTTATTTCTTACTGAAGTGTGCTCAATTTTTATACTTGTGTCTTTTAGTTATTGTTACTGAACTTTATAGAACATTCATGTCCTCTCCCTCTTTTTTCCTCTTTTTCTAATTTGCTGAAAGAACTCCTCTTGCCTGTGTCTCACTGTCTACTTACCTACCTACTTATCTTTTCCTTGACAGCCTGTAAATAAGTGTGAGAAGAATTTTTCTGTAACCCTGAGGAAAACACAGGATTCTGTCTTTCGTAGTCTGTATTTTCTCTGCTGAATACAGGCTTTATTTTTGAACTTTGTGGTATGTGCTTTTCTTCTGACGTGATTGTAGCAGGTGGTTCAAAGTGTTTTGCAGAAGTGCTAAGATAAATGGGTAAGTTTATGTTCAAAGACAAAAATAAGGTGAATGCATAAGATGCTTATCTCACAGAAAGAATGTTGAGTTTTCCAGGTAATTTCAAAAGATGCTGTATGACTTACACTGCTAATGGTAAAAAATTAGGGTACACATAATATTACGTATAAGAACAATCAACTATATTTAACTTAAAACAGTTATATCATGATGGAATAAATCACAGCCTAGTTTAGGAAAAGTGCTTGTCCACACAACGGATACCAGAGATAGGCATGACAAATTCTAACACTGAATTTGGCGCTTTTTTTTTTTTTTTTTTTTTTTTCCAGTTGAAGCAATCACAGGATTAGATGCAGTTCTGCTATCCGTCTTAAGAGCAGACTTCTAGAATAAGCATAGGGTACTCCATAGTAAGTTCCAATGGTAATTCGCAAGATATTCACCTGCACTCTACTTAACAAAGTGCTTATCTATGTAATGCTGCTTCTTCCAGCTTCTTTCAGTTCACTGATGCTTCTTCCTCCTTCACAAAGCAGAAATATTCTTGTCCTAGCTGCGTATACACTATTTATCAAAAGTGATAGGAGACAGAATGCACACCCAAGAAATCAGCACAACAATAGAGAAGGTATTCTATTAGAGTAAAAAGGAAAACAATTTGACAAAAAAAAAAAAAATGAAAATGAAAAAAGAAAAAAAAATAGGCAAAAACTTCTTAGTGACAGAGTATGATGTGTTAGTTATAAGTTTATTTTGGAATTCAAAGTTAAATTTGTGAAGTCTGTGAGGAACAAGCTGCGTTTTCACAAAGAGGGATATAGGCATTCCCTGTCTGCAATGATGAATATATAATTCCTGTCCTATGGGAACTATACAGAGTATGACTGTGGGCATTCAGTGTCCTTACAGAGATACAAAAATATGTATGAAGTAGAGTGAGGACATGCATATTGAGTCTTTAGCATCAGACTAAAAAAGTATTCATAATTGTCATCATCCTTTATGATTTGATATGTCATACATAAGGTCTAATCTCTCCTGATAAAGCTGTTCTACAGAGCTGCAGCTCAGAGTGCAGTATAATCTTGTCTTTAAAGTGTTCACAGGAGAGGGAGAGGAAACTTTATACTTTAAAACCTTTATCTGTAGGAGTTATAAGCAGAAATTGCAAACATCATCTCTTACCTCTTGGGGGTACCCTAAGCTGTAGTAGGTTATTGAGCATTCAGAAGTGGAATTCCTGTCATTCCTCATGCTGAAACTATTCTGCTTTGTAGAAAACATTTTAGTGATCACCA